>NC_059378.1:19744048-20044511 GCF_019703515.2 Myxocyprinus asiaticus | reverse complement strand
CATCTCTATACGTGTTGCTGTTATAGCACATAATGCTATGTAAAATATTAAAGTGTTCAAAAAAGTGTATTTGAGAGTAAGCCTACATTTAAAGATCTGTAAATGATGCTGGGTGATAATCACTGTCAAAAGGAAAATTCAGTAACTCTCAGAAGTCAGTCTTCTGGAAAAGTTCTTTGAAACAACCGTGCAACGGTATACTGTTTGCGAACATTCAGACACCCGCCAAACTGCTGTGAAAGGCATTTAGAAGGACATTTAATTATAAGGATGCTCAGTAAAACCTTAACTAATGTGACATTAAAATGTGTTATCAATGGCTTTATGCATCATTCTATGAGTAGAATTCACACTATCTGTAAAACGGTGCCACCGTTGGGCCCTTGAGCAAGGCCCTTGACCCCATCTGCTCCAGGGGCGCCGTATCATGGCTGACCCTGCGCTCTGACCCCAGCTTGGCTGGGATATGCGAAAATTGGGGCAGTGGTAGCTCAGCGGTTAAGGCTCTGGGTTACTGATCAGAAGGTCGGGGGTTCAAGCCCCAGCACCGCCAAGATGCCACTGTTGGGCCCTTGAGCATGGCCCTTGACCCTATCTGCTCCAGGGGCGCCGTATCATGGCTGACCCTGCACTCTGACCCCAGCCTAGCTGGGATATGTGAAAAAGAAGAATTTCACTGTATATGTGCAAATGTATAATGTGTGATAAATAAAGAAAATTATTATTATTATTATTATTATTAATTAATTATTATTAATTATTATTAATTATTAATTATTATTAAAATGCTTTTTTTTTTAACCACTCAATAATGATTTAAAGTGATATGCAGTAGAAAATGTGCAATTTGTCTTGTTTACATTCTGAATTCATGGCACTAATGTTAACATGCTATACGTGGCCATAAAATGCACCGATTACACTCTGTTGTTGTAATTTATAATGACACTGATACTACTGCAAATATTGGTGTAAAAAAGTGTGCTAATGTGAAGAATACAGGCAAAAGAATGATGATAGGCATACCTTACTATGGGCAGATGTGTGAATGGCTTTTACTACAGAAGGTAAATCAGTGTAGCAGAGTATAAAACAAAAGAGTGAATGGGCACTTTGAGTAGTATTTGTGTAGATTTGAAAAAAATAAATGCATGACATGTTCTTGGAAAATGTCTCTATAAGAACAATCGTACAGATGTCGGTAAGTTTGCACCAGTTCGCTAGTAACTGCACACATGTGTGTTCATGTTGACTGATCTTCCAGGTCATACCTACCGATGACGTGGACCAATGGCAGTAAGAAGGTGTTTAGCAGCCGGTAAGAATTTTTGCTAAAGTTTGCCCAGGCACCTTTTTGGCTTACTTTTTCATTCTTTGATATAAGTCTTCGAAAGTATATCAGGGCCTTAAAAATTAGCATGAATTTAAGAATATAATATACTGTAAATCTGTAAGTAAGAGTTGGCCCAAAAAATCGTACTACTCTGCATTGTAAGATGCAGAAATACAGTACATTACAGTAGAATAAGTACTGTCGGTTAGACAAAGTAGACATCCATTTTTACAAATTAACAGGGCAATGAACATGTGATATAGTACATGCACTACACAGTACATGTCCTCTAAACTTCTGTAATTAAGTATAGAAGCCTTGTATGTTACCTACTTGTCTACAGCAAGTTACTGTAACTACTGTACCTATTTTCTTGTCTGAAGGTTTACGTAAATGATAGATGTATGTAACTGTAAAACTACTCCGATTTAGCTGGACTTGTTGCCCAGCACTTTTGTACCATGCACAAGAACATAGTCCACCAGAATAATGTAGAGCAAATATTGTATCAACAGGGACAGCATTTCTTTTGCCCCTTTATCTTCCTCTTCCCCTATGTCTCTGTCTGTTTTCTCTCTGTCTTCCACATCTTCAAACACTGTTAGAATCAATTTTCCAAGGCACATAATCACCTGTGGCCATTTTTATTTATTTTGATATTCTGACTAGTGTTTTAAAAGTTTTGCTACTTAGTGTTTACACATGAAGAAATTTGTGTTAACTGATTCCAGACTTTGATGCCTTGGGTGAATTACTTTGAGTGCATGAGCTTTCTGAATGAGAACATGGTTAAACCTGTGCAAAATGAGGACATTTTTGTGTAGGGTTTTGCAGAAAATATTACACAAATTGGAACATGTGTGAAAACAGATGAATTGTGTTCATAGTTTAGATAAATGTGTCTTTGTTTCCAGAGCTGATGTTGGAGAATTGGGCCAATAGAATCATTTAAGACTGTAGGGCAGAGTCCTGCATAGGTCCTGTTTTGTTAATCCACACCCGCTCCACAACTGCAGTACTTAACAGAACAGCAGCACTAATTTAATTCTGTACCCGACATGACCCATTTAAAATAAAGACTGCAATCCGAACCACACCCGCAATAAAATAAATCTACTACATCAGGAAGACAAAAATTGTTTATTTGCTCACGTCACACAAGCAATCAAACTAACAATAGGCAGCATTTAAGAAATTAAGACATGTAACCTAACATTGTGGTGACAATTAACAGAAAAAGATAAGAAAGATGAACATTATTAGACATTTTAAAAAATAGCCTTGGCTATTTGACCCGCAGTCTGCCCGTGCCTATTGATTCCTGACCCGCACCCGCATCGCTAATGACAAAGTAAATATTTTTTCACCCGTTACATCAAATATTAGCGGTTCACCTCTCGGGTACCTGCGGATATCCACCTACGTGCAGGACTCTGCTGTAGGGCTCTATTTTTTCATGAGTGCGCCAAGCGCAGCGCTACGTGCGAAGACCATGCGCAACGTCTTATCCAGTTTTCGTGAGAACGCTAATTCTAAGTGCAATTTTCATGCCAGCACAAAGCACAAGTGTGAGTGGGTGGGAGTGTTTGCGCTGTCTGTGGGTGTATGTGCGTAAACTGTGGGTGCACTGTATTTAAATGAAGTGGTGCAAAACGCAATAGGTCATTGCGCTAAGATGTTTAAAAAAGCACATCTTATCTCAGCACAAAGTCAAAACTCAGTTCCTGCATTTGCAGATTCCACCAGCAGGTGGTAATAAAGTTAATGTCCAAATTCTGAAAATTTAGTGGAACATCATATTATGTCCCTGATGATGTTGTAGCCGTTTTATGAAACAATTATTAGATTTGCGTTAAACTATATTTAGGTCATACATATTATTATTATTATTATTATTATTATGTGTGTATTTACAATTGTATTTATGATTTAATTTGTATTGGTATTTTTCCATCTGTTGTTGAGTGATTTTTAGGTCACTGCAAAAGGTGGAAGTTGGTATGTTAGAATGTAAAATGTTTGGATTTGGTATGATTTTTTATTTTTTTTTTTAACCACACGTTATTTTGATTATAATTAATTTTACTTGAAGTGTAATTTGCATTTAGAAGTATTTTTTGGAATAACTGTTTTCAATAAATGAATAAAAATTGTCATCAAAATCGACTGGTAGGAGCGAAGTGCTTGCCGATACAATCACTGTTAATACTAGCCATGATTTTTGTGTCAGTAGATGAAAATGATTAATAATACTTACATTTTCTATAATTTAACGGAGCCTGACGAGAACCTAATTTTCCAATGCGTATAAAAGGAGCATGTCACTGTCAGAAATATGCCTGAACGTAAGTCCATATTTCTATTTTTCTAATTCATTGCATACAGTCAATTTACACTACCAACTTCCTATGCATGTGCTGTCTTTGTTTATATCACTGGTGCTTGACAAGGAATGGACTTTATAATAGGACGCAGATGGTGCAGGAGAAGAACCTTAGAATTAAATTGCACTTGACCCAGCCCATTTGTGCTTTGCATGTACAATTTCACCAAACCCATTTGGGCCTAGACTTAGTGCATGCTTACATGAAAATACCAAAACTTCATGGCCATGCCCATTGACTTTGCGAGTATGACTAATGGCATAGTGCTGCACTTAGCGCTAGCACTCTTAAAATAGGGCCCATAGTGTGTTTGAGGAAAAACTGGAAATTGAGAAAAACTGTAAAAGGGAGGAGAAAATTATTTCCGTATCGTTTGTTATTGATGTCAATGCTGTGCGTCCAAACTCTGAATTGTGTCACAAATTCAACTACACTGCAAAAAATGACTAGTAAGATTTACTTAAATTTTCTTTTGCACGTTTTTGCACTATAGTACTGAGCAAAAGTTTAAGGCACTTGTGAAATTTGTTGTATACTGAGCATGAGTTTTAAAAAATAATGCCATATATATATATATATATATATATATATATATATATATATATATATATATATATATATATATATATATATATATATATATATATATAAACATCATATAAAGTGCAGTGAACATAAAAATAAATAAATTAATAAAAACTAAATCAGTATTTGGTGTGACCACCCTTTGCTTTTAAAACAGCACCAATTCTCTTAGGTACTTTTTTTAATTAATTTTTTTGCGCACAAGGTTGTTGGCAGTTAGGTTGTTCAAAACATCTTGGAGAACTTGCCACAGTTCTATGTATTTAGGCTGACTCCATTGCTCCTGTCTCTTCATTTAATCCTAGACTGACTCAGTGATGTTGAGATTCAGGCTCTGTGGGGGCCATACCATCTGTTGTAGTGCTCCTTATTGCTCTTCTATTCAATTGTATTTGCAAAGGAAATGTTGAAATCTACTGTAAAATTAATATTCCCTATTGACACACTGAATATATTATCTTAAGACAAATGTTTTTGTGAAACATCTAATGTGCCTAAGACTTTGTTTTTTTTTTATTATTTGTCTTAAGATGGTTATTTATATCTTCAGCTTTAGAGTGTCAATAGGAAATATACATTTTAGACTCCCAAACATTCCTTTTGCAAATAGAATAGAATAGAAGAACAGGGAGCCCTGCAATAGATGGCATGGCCCCCACAGTGCCCCTCACTGAACATCGAGTCAGTCTGGGATTACATGAAGAGACAGAAGCAATTGAGACAGAAACAGCCTAAATAGATAGATAGAAGAACTGTGGCTAATTCTCCAAGAATTTTGGAACATCTTATCTGCCAACAACCAAGAAAAACTTTGTCCAGATATACCTAGGAGAATTGGTGCTGTTTTGAAGGCAAAGATGGTCACATCAAATATTGATATAGCTTTTTTTTGTTTTGTTTATGACTTTGTATGACATTCATTGATAAATGAAAACTATTTATGGCATTATTTTTGAAGACATCCTCACTATGCGACATTTTGTAAATGTGCAATATCAAGCAGCTCTGCCTAATCTTGTTATTTCTGGCACATTCAGAGATTCACCAAAAAACATGAAAACAAACTGAATTTTAACTGATCTTCATTTAAGAACAAATGTTTAATGACATGGTAGAGGGAGCATATTGTTCATGATTCAACATATATATGTACATGCATAAATGATATACAATATTAGTTCAGGTCAACTCAGAAGAAGCATGGAAAATTTTGACCTAAAATCGAAGTCAAAACACAGCATTCCAAAGCAGTGTTTGGAGAGAGTCTTTACAGGCAGTCGTGTAACTACATTGTGAAAGTGACATTTAAAGAGTCAGCCAGACCATTGATCTACTGCTGTCAAACAAAGGCTGGAGCACAAACCAGCGTTCACTGCTGTACATCTGTGTGTCCTCTTCCTGTATATCCTTAAATTTGGGAAAGATTAAAGCTCTTCAAATATATTGAGACCAAAAGCCGGAATGCACATGGTATGCAAATGCTTTCCTGATACACATCCAAGGAATTTAATGCCTTTTCCTTGAAGACAATTAACCATCATCCTCTTTATAAAATAAGTACAGCAAACTCAGGAAACACTCTTGAGATCTAGCACTTGGATTCACATTTGCACTTTTTTCTCGCCTATGCAGAGCTGTTATGACTTTTTTAAAGTCTTAATGAAGATCAGCTTAATTAGTCTTTTTCTTCTTTTTATCTTTGTTCTCCTGCTGCCCAGTTGACAGCTATTTCCAAGGCAAGAAGTTGTAGGATACAAATGCAGAAATGAGGTATGTCACCATCCCTGAGTATCCACCTATAATCAAACACAGTGGCTGGATCAGCACAAACAGTCAGAAAACATTGACCGTGGCACTGTCAGGCAGCTCCACACGGGCTTCATTGCTTGCTTGTAACATGCCGAAAAAATAGATTAATGCCACAGCTGGGTAAAACGCTAGCTCCACCATGGTGCCAACTTGGTCGACCTTGTTTACCCACGCAAGTATACTCTCTCGAGGGTGGTCTCCCGTATAAATATCTCACCACCAGTGGAGCTGGGGAATGCAGTATAACGATGGCACTTCCTGCGACCTTTCATTTAGGATTGAGGTAAAACATTATCTTCTTGCTGAGATAACATGCACAGGCGTGTTATCAAAGAGTGAAGTGCAAGTTCCTCTCCCAGCATCAGGAGGCCCCCAGAGACTGACCTTAACTCTCTAATGGAGTTTGAGAATGAGCCAACATCTGCCTGCAGGGCTGCTAGTATTAGCATCAAATACATGAAAGGAGACAGCCCAGAGTCCCCAGCTTCCAACAGATGCTTGGATTAGTCTAGTGCACTGTGCTTGGCAGAGTTTAGGCCCTAGGAAAGGACTTCTTTGAAAAAGTCCTCTATTGCCTCCATTTTATTTTTTATTTTTATTTTTTTGCCAGGGACTGGAAAAACACTGGTGGGAGGAAAGAAAGATGCAAAAATGGCTCTTGGTTTTTGTGATGTAATTTATTCATGAGAGTTTGGCAGACATTTGCTAGCAGCTGATGGCCTTTTGAGCCCCTGTGATCAGTGTTCATTGTTAGATTGTTATCTTGGTCTCCTATTTAAAAGATGGCAAAACAATAGATAAGATGTCACACAAATGCTGGCTTTGACACCGAGCAGGATGGGAAGTACATGCCTGTCTGTATTTGACCCCTGGATCTTTTTGCACCCTTATTAAGCATCTTATCAAGACTTTGCAAGGGTCTTCATTTGGACCTTACCCCTCCAATTCACTGTGTTTAATTGCACTCAGAATAGCCTATTTCTGGTCCCTTTGACGCAATGTGAGTAAAACACAGTAATTAAAGCCCCCAGTTCACAGTGAATGGTGCTGTTTGGCTGACATTATGGAAAACATTTCTTTTTTTCCTGCCTTTGTTCTTTGTGGCAACTTAGTCTTCCCATCTGCTGCCATTACTGATGCCAGTTACTAAGCCAGAGATCCAGATTTGCATCTCTGCCTCACCCTGGCATGACTGTCAGATCACCTACAGCAGTGTTGGTTTTGTTGGCAGTGGATATTAATTAGTCTTTGTCGGGGGTGAGAGTTGAATATGGGCACTGATTCTCCTCATTGCTTTAGTACTGAAAGCACCTCAATTAGACAGAATAATTGATTTTCCCCACATCTTTTTCATCTGGTGCACAAACAAACAGCCCCTCATCAGGAGTACATCTGCACGTGCTTGTGTCCACCCACATGCACATCCGGATGCCCACTTGCTTTAACGTAGCCTTTAAAATCATGACTCACTCGGAAGGGGATAGAGAGAGAGAGGGTTAAAGTGGGGAATGTACTCTGTGCCAATGCAAGGCTGTTTCCATGCCCATTGATCTCCAAAGTGGCGCCTACCTCTCCCCCAGGAGCTTGGACCATTCTGCTTAAGTCGTCCAAGGAAAAATGAAAACAATCGCTTTGCTTTTAATAGACTCGCATCCTGCGGGAGAGTGAGAAGTGGCTGCAAGAAACTTGGATCAGACACTACCCATAGCGACAAATATAGAAGAGCAGAACATTGTGTGAATGTACTGCATTAGCCACACATCCATTATGTGTGCTTGCTTTCTTTGAAATGGTTATTTGGCTCTGAAGAGTGATGCAATTTTCCAAATCCTGAGGGAAAAAAAAACATCACTGCCCACTACATTGCCCAGGACATGTCAATTTAATTAATTTATTTATTATTATTTTTATTTTTTTACAATCCCCAATTAAAAAGAGATTATCTATAATTTATACTGGTTCTATTTATTTTGCAAAATATTATTCTACAAATACCAGGATCTGGAAGGATGTAGGCTTATATTCAACTGGAAACATGTTTGCAAATAATGGCTGACTTTTCTGTGGTTTGGCTGCTATGCAACAAGTCTGGGAGCTGTCCACACATGGTGGTGCTGAACAATTTACATTTCTACTATTCAAGGATGGATCTTTAATGCCTTATTATTATTATTATTATTATTATTACAACAAAATAGCGTGTTTCATGTCCGTCGGACAAGTTTGGGATGCGAACGAATAAGATTGCATTTTGACTACTGATGCTACAGTATTTATAGCGTATTTTATTCTTTAAAGGAATATTCCAGGTTCGATTCAAGTGAAGCTCCATTAACAGCATTTGTGGCATAATGTTGTTTTCCACAACAAAAAAAATAATTTCGAAGACTCATTTTTTTAATATTTAAAATTAAATAAATAAATTGCGTTTACAGAAAGGCACTTACTTTACAATGGAAGTGAACGGGCCAGTCTATAAACATTTAAATGCTTAAAGTATAGCCAAAAGATGTTACCTTATCTGTGTAAAGCTGTATGAAATATTACAACTTCGTTGTCATGTCAACAAAACCCTGTAAACCTTGTAATGGATATAACTTTACACAGATAAGGTTAGTACGTGATTTGTATAATGTATAATGTTTACATCTTGTGGCCATACTTTTGAAGTGGTGCGTATTTTAACGTTTATGGACTGGCCCCATTCACTTTCATTTGTTACTTTCATTAAAAAAAAAAAAAAAAAAAAAAAAAATGTAGCCTACGCAAAACAATGTATTATAGAACGGATATGGTTCTGAATTCTAAATTCTGAAATGTAAAAAAAAAAAAAAGAAAAAAAAGTGACAGCACATCAGCTATATAAATATATGAATGGGCCAAATTGCTATGTTGCCAGGCAACCACACACAGCTTACTGCAGTTAGACTAATGAACTATATTGCTTAACGGAATAAGTGTTTTTTTTACTCATTATTACAATTTAAAAAAAAAAAAACATTTTGAAAAATCATTGTAAATATAATTGAGCGTAAAAAAAAATAAATAAAAAAAACTTGCACGCCCTTGTACACATGTGGTTGCGCTACTACACGGAAGACCGTGCGTTACTTTGATTTTACAGCCTTTAAGCGGTTTTAGGATGTGCAGCCTCTACCCCTTGTAAAATAACTGTAAGGCACGGACTCCAGATGGTTGTTGCTTTAATATTTCATATCAAAATTGCTTTTGGCACTTGGTGACCAAATTGGTGACAGATGTTTGATTTAGCTCTCAGTTCAACCCTAACGCCATAAGCAATCCGCCTATATTTAGTGTATTGGAGAGAGCAGTAGCACGCAGGGGCGTGTTATAGATAGTAGGGTAGGGGTGGAGAGCGCTGGATGCTCTTTAAAGTGTGCACATGTAGAGCACTTGATGTGCAGAATAGATTCCTCTCTTTTTCTCTGGTGATGAAAGGCAGCTGAGCACCCACCCGCCTTTCAGAGTGATTCGTTACCACACTTTTAAGCGACTTCCCTCCCCGACTTTTCACCCCAGTCAAGTTTCTTGAGTTGTGGTAGGGGCTCTTCATCAATACCCTGGCCTTGTTAACTCCGGGTTGGTCCGAGCGGGACCGTGAAAGCGTCCGCGGGGCCAGGCTGCGCGAGCCGTGGAACTGCCCCGAGCCCCGCGCGCTCATGGAGAGAGACATCATGGACAAACTGGAGGACATGGCTTCGGTCTACGAGTTCGATCCGTTAACGGGCAACATCCCCGCCACCAAAGTGGAGATCACAGTTTCGTGCAGGTAAGAACACTGGCGTGCGGTGACTCACGTCTGACAGCATGCGCATCTGGACGAACACTGAGGAAAAATTAGTGTGCATCACAAAATGCGCCTGTACTAACGTGCAATCTCATTTCAGATGTGTAAAAATGTTGATGGTGCTCTTTTACGCAGAAAAGTTCTCCAAAAACTTCTGCCTTTATTCATTTTATGTGAATGGCACACTCAAACCTTAATGTCGCATGTGATATTTGTGCATGAAAACTGTGTGAACTGAATAGCACTTAGAGACACTACAATCGACCATGCTCGCTTACATACGTATATCTTTTTACGTGTTTGAACTTGTGAATTTTCTATGGAGAGTCTGCATATGTATGTTTTGGTTATGGGTGGGGATAGTTGCGATTGCATGCAGCCAAAGTATGCCTGGAAAATGGGTAATGCTTTAAAGTGTTTAACTATTAAATATAATTTCTCACTTTAATTCAGCCTAACATAGGCAATATGCAGATAAATGCTTTTATGTAAGGTTTTATGTAAGTATTCCCGACCCACCCAACTGAGCTGTCTTACTCTCACAAACATATATTATGGCTTTCTTTATGCTGATGTTTATGAGATACAAGTGCATTGATTTATTAGTAGGAGTATGTGTAAGTGCGACTGTGTTATGTGTTGAGAGGCTCGAAAATGACATGTGATATGATAAATACAGGACAGTATATAGGCTAAACAATGCACACTGCTCTATTGTTCATTGATTTGACTGAGCTGATACTCACTGTAGGCTAAACATACTCTACACAGTGAAGAGAAGCTCAAAGCATGCCTGAATTGAGTGGTTGCACATTGACGGATTTTCTTTCTCTTTCTTTCTCTTGCCTGTGCAAACACACACACACACACACACACACACACACACACACACACTCGCTCTCTCTCTCTCTCAACTAAACTTAATGCAAATTAGATGCACAGTGCAACTTGTGTATTATTTACACTTTACCTGTCTTTGATGCAAAACAACTGGTTTTCAGCCCTAATCATGGGCATTCAACCTTCCCATTCCAAAAAAGAAAAACCATATTACTCAAAGCGGATTAGACATAAATATGACTCCTTGCCCCAGCTCAATGCCCTTAATATTCATATATCAGGACTTTCTCAGTTATTGACAGACTTATATGTGTATTCATATGGTCAAATGGATATACTGTAGGAGTCTTCGTTGGTTCATGTAAAGACATCATATAAAGGTATGAATTAGGTATGAATTTCACTATACAATGGTGATGATACATGGAGTGGTTTCTTAGATGATGAATTGCATATAAATGGAAAAGAATCTCTGTGGATAAGTGCAATTATTTTGTGCCAGGATGATTTGTCTTGATTTAAAGTTGATTTCAGATAAAAGAAGAGAGTGAGTGAGAGAGAGAGCACATTTGTATGGTGATTTATGGCAGTCTGTACCTGTGTACCATTTATCCTATATCTGTCTACCCCTAGATTTACTGCTAACATGTTATTAATAAATAATAAACAATATTGATTTGTTGCATCCTTATAGGATACACTGCGAGTCAAAATACCAATAAATAAGTGTGAAATCCATTGGCTAAACTCGAATACTCTTAATTGAAATGTCCTGTACATTTTTTTTACACAATAGCAGCATTTATTTTCTCTTAGCGCGTGCAAGTAATGCTGACAACATATGCTTAATATAGCAGATTTTAAAGCAAATTTGTACGATTTAAGCACTAAATACACTTATAGATATGAATATAGCAAACTGAAAAAATAAATACACTGAAAACCCTAATAATTGATAAAAATAACCCTAATTGAGTAAACTCAATCCTTCAATTGAACTGAGTAATGGCATCTGCAAAACTCATGTAATTAAGTTCAGTTAACTTGGTGATCATACAGAACAAACGTAACTATTTAGGTTAACTAGATATAGGTAGACTAAAATCAGATTTGCTATTTAAATATGGTTGTTTCTACTGTTGTTAATAATTTTAATTGAATTGATTACACTTTAGATCAAACAATAGCACAGCTCAAGTAAAGATCATAGCTGATTCTAGGTCAGTCATTAAAGGTGCACTCAGTAACTTTTGTCTTTGTGTCATCTTGGACTTACACTGACACCTTGCGGCTTGGATGCAGCATCATTTAAAATCAATAGTTATCAATTTCAGATGCCATTGTAGAAATTTAGTATTCACAGCCAGCCATGATTACTTTAATCAGTGAGTGAAAGTGTCAAATAACAGGACGGTTACTGATTTTTGTTTTGGGGCCACCCTGTATACGCGTAAGATTAACGCATTTCAATATCATAACATATTTCCATCAAATTGAATTGAGTAATCTTTAAGAAAATTTAATTAAGAACCTTTGATATTTTTTGTTTTATTCATTTAATTTGGTTAAAGATTACACAATTCAATTTGAAGGAAATTTGTTATGAAATTGAAATGCATAAATCTTTAAAATAGGCTTAAATATAAAAACATTCTACTAATACTTATCTGGGGAAACCCTTAGAATTTACATATTATTCATGAAATCATATAAAAAATACATTTTACATTTTTATATTACATTAAATGTTATTCTTCTGACATGAAATGCCATTAAAAGAGATTCATTTGTCACATTTGGATTGTAGGATACAGTTATGACTTGGACATGACCTCGGGCAGTAGAGCAGAATGTAGGGATCGACACATTTCAGCCAGAGAAGGCGAAAGAGGAATGATAGTGATTCCATTAGTTCCATTAAACAGGAGATTCATTTACCCTGGAGACCTGAATTGACATTCCTGTCACATATAGGGCATGGTTGAGAGCTGTTGTCATATAGTGACAAACAAAGGGGTCAGCAGATGAAATCAATAATGGGTTTCACCAATTTCTATCAAAGGTCCAGCCAATAGAATTCAATACAGTACATCTCACTGGTTGTCTGATGGTTATGCGTTTTGTAAACTAAATGGATGCCTTGTGGTGTGGAGCCTGGATCCCATGGTAGTCCTTCAATTTAAGCTCTTTTATTATCAATGAGATGTGCTGTGTTAATTTTGTGCATATGCCATAATGATGTTGAAAATGAAATGGCAGTGGCTTCCTTCTCTGGAACGCCAATCAAATGTTTCCCAAGTATACACCTGCCAAGATTGAACCAGAAGACTGTTACCATAATGTTCATGCAACATTCATACTTCATTATGAATTCATTCAGTTACTTCTTTAAGTGTAAATATTAATATTCTCTATAATCTGAACCACTCACTCCTCCCCCATCCCTCTTTATATAACATTTCCAAATCTCTAATTGGTGCCTGTTTAGAACCAAGAGATGCTTGGATCTCATATCATACTATACATATAGTTGTGAGATCAGAGCTTTGCATGCTTGGGAAGACTGTTTCATCTCTTCGTTTCTACCTACTGTAACTAGACATGTCTGATTTTAATCGCAGCCATTAACTTATTCAACAGCTTTGGAAAAACCTGAAAGGGATGTGGCACGAAGATCAATCAAACTTGTGTGTTGCATTGATTTGTATTTGTAGGGTTGTAGGGTTGAAATGAGGAGAAAGCTGTGATGTTTTAAGGTGAGCTCTGGGGTGTAGCCCCCCTGCTTTTTTCTTTTTTGATTCTCTAAATACAGTACCCATTAACTGTGCATGTTTTAGCAACATTGCAATTCAACTACGTAAAATGAGACACACAATCTCTAATATTTACCACCAGAGACCGTACCAGGTTTTTTTATAACCTTGCCATTCAAGAGATCCTCTCTTCATTAATATTCTGTGTGCATTGTGGGAGGCATGGTGTAAAGATGACCGATGCTTCCAAAAGCCAATCACAATGCACATAATCCTTTCTGTGAAATGTCAGTGTGTACCTGAGGACAGATCTCTCAGACCCTCTCCCCCTTCATGTTCATGCTCCAAACCTCTCAGATATGGTGATTCACCATTCTTCCCTGGCTTCTGGGGAAAATAAAAATTATGGCCTGTCTTTTGGCGTAATTACTGTGATTTTAGAGTAATTACCAGTTCGCTTATTAAAATCCCTTTCACAATGATAAGGCATCAAAAACCTGTCAAAGAAAAATCCTTGTTATGCATTTTCTCCTGCTCGGGGTGTGTGAGATAAGGATGGGATTACTGTAGCTGGATAACGGGGAAGCCAGATTACACCACACACGGTTCAATACTTTTCAAGTGCTGTCGACAATGGGGATTTTGAAACACCTGTTTTCTTTATCAGCAGCAATGCTGTCCGATCACAAAGATATGATGTTGGTGGGCAAGTAATCTTAACCAGCAACAAACAGTACAAGTTGTATGGAATTGCCTCATTGGCCCTGTCACAAATTGCATGGTTGTGGAGTCAATGACACTATAGGGAAAGGTTGCACGATAATGGTTAAAATGATAATCACGATTATTCTGTCATTTGAGAATTCTTTTCTATATTACAGGGTTGAATGATTTGGACAAAAATAATCACTGTTATTACTGCTTAGATATCAATTCTAAAAAATAAAAAAAATACATTAAACAGCAGCTCTTATGTTGTGTTAAATCTACAAACTAGTAAAAGAGTTACACTGTGGGGTGTTCAAACTTCAGTCCTGTTTAAAAAAAAAAAAATATATATATATATATATATATATATATATATATATATATATTATTATTACAATATACAATATTTTCTGTAATAATTCAGCACACTGCATTGCTATATGGAAGTGTGTGTGTTGTTGTTTCTGTGTTTAGTTTAGAAGGAGAAGCACAAAGCTGTTGTCAGCTCAAACATAGTGAAATGCTCTCATCTTCTCCTCACTTAACACAACCCCGGTGCCTTGCGGTTACTTTAGGTATGTTTAGAAACTTGTAATGATCAAAAGTATTTGGAATTATGCAAACTGAAGTAAATCTGGAGCACTTTAAATATAATGCGGTTGGCACATGTTAACGATGCGCACAAACCAAACTCCAAGAACAACTGTTCTGTATGTGACCAGAGACTATTTAGCAGAGTCGGGCCACTTCTATTAAAATCAATGGGAGAAATTGAACCATCAGCTCCTGCCAGAAGCGATGATGGCAGGGGAGAGGAGCTTACCCCCAGCCAGGACGGGACCTAAACTGGTGGTGAAGGAAAACAATGGAAGTATGCCAACAATGAGAGATAGCTGAGCAGGCTTATAAAGCGGATGGTGTATTGTGATTGGATGAGATGCCTGATAGAATGAATCCCAAGATAGATTAGAACTATGCCTACGCTTACATTGATCTTAATATTGACAAACTGTTTTTGAGATTTCGGTGTTCCCCCATTCAAGTAGATAGGAGCTGCACTTTCATGACTGGAATTAGCTTCCCAAGAGTTTGCCAAAGATGGCCGCCAGTGGACTGACATGCTGGAAAGACTTTGATATAACACACATAATCAAAGCACGAGATGGAATTAATTTCACGTGCGTCTAGCATAGAATTGCCTTGAGACCACTGAAATACCATAACATTATGTGTGTACCTACAAATCAGAGTGACGCAAATACGATACTCGTAAACAACTATGGCTCCACATTTGCTCGAAAGTGAAACAGTGATTGGTCAGTGCTGAACTTTTAAAAAGATAGGACAGGTGAGGTGAAAATGGACCTCGGATGAGCTTGTGGTTTGTTCTGTCATTCATAGACACAGCCCGTAATGAAAATTAACAACAATTTGCAACTTTAACTGGTTTATAATTTCTGCTTGTTAGCTTACTAATACCGTAGACAGTTATGCTTAATTAACCATGGGAGGCAGAAACCGTGATTGTGGTTAAAATATGATTTATTGGGCAGCCATACTATTGGGTGTCCCATTTATCTTTTTATGCTTCAAAGGGATGCTCAAGATTGTCCCCTTTGGCCCCTTGTTGTGCCTTGATGTGCTCACTGTGACAGATATTAACTGGTCTACTACCCAGCAGTCAATGACTGAGAACGCAATTTGGTACAGAGCCTTATTTTTTTAACATAACAGTTAGAGCTACTAATTAGTCATTTAGCTGATGCTTTATGCAACAAAACTTACAGTGTGCTTATTACAATGACAATGAGCCAGGCTGCTGCTCAAAGGGACTGCGAGTGATTGGTGAGCAAAGTTCTATAGCTGCATTCTTGCATCTCACAGAACTTCATATTTCGGAATAGTCTCTGAAAGCTTCTGCTATTTAGCTCAAGGTCCTTTGAGAGTTTCATGAACTGTGGCTTTATTTTCTGCTACATTAAATGGTCTCTCTGAAAGTTGCTGTGCAGGGTGGTGGACAATGCAGCTCCATGGAGCAGCTGGCATCACTTGCGCTCCACTTCTCCCATTTGTAACCCCTAATATCTTCTTCAGTTCGCACTGTCCTCGGCTAAATATTGAACTGAGTGGGCGCTTTCAAACTTTCAAGCCTCTCTGCAGATAGCCTGAGAGAGAGAGAGAGAGAGAGAGTTCAGAAAAAAGAGAGGGATATAAAAAAAGAGATTTAATGTAATCTTTGAGGTGAGCAATGTCGACAGCCTGCCCACATTCAACAGTCACTCTAATGAAAAAAACATATTCAACAGACAATCTGCCATGAAGACACTGGCAGTACTGAAGCATTGAGGAGGTAAACAAGAAAAAAAAACAAAAAAAAAAAAATGTAAATAAAAAAAAAAAAAAAACACAAGCCAAGAAAGTGCAAGAGATTACTTGAACTGCTGACAGGTATTTTGGTCAGTGGCAGATGTGATCGTCCCCAATAAGGATCACAGAAAGATTGGTGTTAGAGGCAGAGGTGGTGACAACCCTTGAAACCCCAGCTGAGTACTAGTTCAGCCTGAGCTGTTATGATCACAAGGAACAATGATTTTTCAAATCCTCAGAGGTCTGACCCTTGTTCTTGGTATTCTAACACGCAAACACTTGCCATTTGTCAATCTTGACTGGTGCTTTTTATTGTTTTTTCTGATGGACGTGTCAGAGAAGCCGTAAATAACTTCATCCAATTGTTCATTTTCTTGGACATGGTTGCCATGCCGGCGGAGAGACTGACTTTTGTTAATTCTGATTTAAAGCAGGAGAGCTCTCTCGTGAATAATTTTTTAGTGAGTGTGTTCATGAGGCACTCGACTCCACTGATTTGTTTTTTATATAAGTGATTTTAGAAACAATTCTCTGAAAATCTGACATCAGGTTCTAAATTATTTTGTTATTGAGAAATTCAAGCATGAGTGTAGAGATGTGCTGCAAACATCTGTTCCATCAAGCTAATTAAGGGAGATATTAGTGCCTTTGTACACATATAGTGTGACAACATTGATTTTAACAAAAGTAAAAAATGGCATGATTCAACATCGTTATATCATGATTAATGTATTAAAAAGCAATTCACCATCCAGTAATAAGTTAAATGGAATTGTTTACCCAAAATTGAAAATTCTCTCATTCACTTACCCTGATGCCATCCCAGATCATGTGTATGACTGTCTTTCTTCAGCAGAACACAAATTAAGCTCTGTCAGGTCCTTATAATGTAAGTATACGGGTACCAGCACTTTGACGGTCCAAAAGTCACATTTAGGCAGATTAAAAGTAATCCACATGACTCCAAGTTGATCTATGAATGTCTTCTGAAGCAAATCGATACATTTATGTAAAAGAGAAATAGATAATTAAAATGTTACTCACTTTTAAAAAGTGCTTCCTGCCAGCAGCTGACGCAAATCATGACATAAGTGCATTGGCAAGTTCACACGAGAATTCGGAAGCGGTGCTTATTTACAAAAGAAGAATGAACATCACGCGAGAGTTCGGCCATTTCAAACAGCAATAGAGCCATGGATGGAAGTGCTGATTTAAAGATAAAGACTTTTTAATTATCAACTTGTTTCTTACATAAACCAATTGATTTACTTCCGAACACATTCATTGATCGACTTGAGTCGCATGGATTATTTTTATGCTGCCTAAATGTGACTTTTGGGCCATTAAGTGCTGGCACCTGTGCACTTCCATTATAAGGACCTGACAGAGCTCTATCTTTTTCTAAAAATCTTCATTTGTGTTCTGCTAAAGAAAGACAGTCATACACATCTGGGATGGCATCAGGGTAAGCGGATAATGAGAGAATTTTCATTTTTGGGTGAACTATTCCTTTAAACTCATGTGCGAGGAGGCTTGAGCTTCCTTTGTGCTGCTTTGCTTTAAACCGTTCTGTGCCTCTTGGCTTGTGAATGAGCTGTTACCTCAACAGCAGTAGACAGGAATAAAAAGGGCAATAACATGCTTTCAAAAGCCCTCTAAAAAAAATCAGTCACTGTAAAAAAAAAATAAAAAAAAAAATTTATTTCAATGTAATGAAATATTTGCTATTTAAAGTTGGGGAAACATGATTTTTAGCATCGCAGGATGTAGTCATCTACCACCATCTACCAATATGTGCTAACAGTCCTTTTTATTATCAATCTCTACTTTCACTTTTTCATTCTTCTTTTTTTGTTTTTGGCGATTCACATTAATCACGAATATCGCTACCTACTGGGCATGGAGGAGAATTTAAAGTAAAAAGGACTTAAATATTGATCTGTTTCTCACCCATAATTACCACCACATCATATCGCTTCTAAAGATATGGATTTAACCACTGGAGTCTGGGATGGCATGAGGGTGAGTAAATTGAGAAAAAATTCATTTTTGGGTGAGCTATACCTTTATGGAGTCAGTTAATGCCATTATTTGAATGAGTTATCAGTTTATGCATGCTGGTTTATCTCAGATTTACCCACTCCAAAATGTCACATTCAAAACAAAATGTGATTGGTCGCTTTCCTTGTTAATAAGATAGTTGTTAGTTAGTAAGGTTTAAGTGGACAATTCTTTGCCAAAATAAACTGCACTGTGGACAAGACTTTGTCAATAGTCAAAAGTCTGGCTATGCACGACTATAGCTTTAATGAATTTTGAACCTCTCAGATTATTTGTGATAATCACTATTAATCACTAAAAGTTGTCCAACCTGTTGCATCCTCATCTTGAGTTCCCAATCATCCTTCTTTTTTTCCTTAGACTCTATCAGAAAAATAATCTGTCTCCTGTTTTTTGTGGATAATTTGACCAGATGAGACTGGTCACGTGGACCCTTTCATAAGCAAGCCATGTGGCGCTGTCAAAACAGTCACAAAGCACGCACAAACAACAACACACGCAGCGAACCACATGTCATTGCCAGAGAGAGGGAAACGTGACCAAGACGACAAATAACATACCCAAATGCACACATACTCACGGAGCATGCCATTCAGTACCGAATCCCGACAGAGAATTGGCGTCTCCCGATGCTCTAGGAGGGACTGACCTCCGACGAAGATGGAAATCATCGATGCAGAATGTCCTGAACAGACACCCAACACCTCGCCTCCGGACCATATTCCTCCCAGTCCACTAGATACTGGTACCCCCGACGTCTGACATCGGGGACGGTGGTAGTGTGAAGAGAGGACTGGAAGACCCTCAAGGATGCGGGAGATAGCATCAGGCTTGAAGTTTTTTTTTCTGTCCTGGACCCCGGACGAAAAGAGATTAAACCTGCCGAAAAAGAGGGCCCAGCAAGCTTGACTAGAATTTAAGCGTTTGGCAGATCTAATGTACTCTTTTTTTAATTTTATCCCCTTTTCTCCCAATTTGGAATGCCCAATTCCCACTACTTAGTAGGTCCTTGTGGTGGCGCAGTTACTTAACTCAATCTCCGCTTCAATCCGCGCATCTTATCAAAATGGGGGCAGTTGAGAACCGAAATTTGAGAGTATTAAAAGCCTCTTGTGCCTGGAAGGTCCAAGCAAATGTAACCTGGAGGTTAAACGTGTGAGGGGGAGTGGCCACCTGACTATAATTGTGAATAAATCACTGATAAAAGTTGGCAAACCCCAGAAATTGTTGCAAGGCCTTGTGCGAATCTG
Source organism: Myxocyprinus asiaticus (assembly GCF_019703515.2). NCBI lineage: Eukaryota > Metazoa > Chordata > Actinopteri > Cypriniformes > Catostomidae > Myxocyprinus > Myxocyprinus asiaticus. The sequence goes on along the minus strand of NC_059378.1, from coordinate 20,024,613 downwards.
GGGTGGGCCAACTAGCTATGGTTCTCACCTTAACAAGGTCAGCCCTCGGAGGACACAATGTACCCCAAGAACGAAACCAACAGTGCATGGAACGCACACTTGTCAGCCTTGACAAATATACGATTTTCGAGAAGACATTGGAGCACTCGCCAGACATGCTCTATGTGTGCTTGGAGAGTTCTGGAGAAGATCAGAATGTCATCCAAGTACACAAACATGAACTGATTAACCATATCACAGAGTACGTCATTGACAAGTGCCTGGAAGACGGCGGGGCATTGGTTAATCAAGAAGGCACCCTGTATTCGAAGTGCCCAGAGGGAGTATTGAACGCCGTCATCCACTTATCCCCCTTCCTCATCCTCACCAAGTGGTAGGCGTTGCGGAAATCTAACTTCGTGAACAGTTGCAACAGCTTGAAGGCCGAGGACGTTAACGGCAGGGGATACCTGTTTTTAACCGTGATTTTGTTCAGCCTTAGGTAATCAATGCAAGGGCGCTAGGAACCGAACAGATGGAGAAACGGTAGAGGGAGCGGAGCCCAAGCTGGACGAGGAACAATAATCGCTCCACAAAATGACAGAATTTTCAGCCCAGTTAATGTGAGGACCATGCTTTACCAGCCACGGTTGCCCCAAAACAACAGGAGATCGGGGGGACCATAGCAGGTAAAAAACAATGCTCTCCCTATGATTACCAGAAATAACCAGACTCACCAGGAACGTGGCTTGAGTGATAGTAAACTGCAATACCCCAGTGAGGGAGTGAGTGTGGATGGGAGAGTCCACAGGCAGCACTGGAATACCCCAACGGGCTGCCACGTCCGGGTCCATCAAATTCCCTTTGGCCGATGAGCGCCCGGATGGAGGGAGAGGTATTTCACCAGGAGTTGATAGCAGGGAGGCCGGAATGAGGATCAGAGCATGATCCTGCTCACCAGTAGCCCCTGGTTTACTGGTGAGTGTTGGCTTTTACGGGGCATTTGGCCAGTACATGCCCCTCCCCCCCCCACAATACAGACAAAGTCCCTGAACTAATCTCCTCTCTCCTTCTTAGGCAGGTGGGCGTGGTCGACTTTCATGGGCTCCGTGTTGCCCATACCCCCAGCATGTGCAGACAAACCCAGGGCCTCTGAACAGAGATCTCTTCGGTAGGATATGAAGAGGGCTGCAGAGACAGAAAGGCTTTGCAAATAGCGGGATCCTCATCATAAGGGGCGGGTGTATTGAGGCGCTTTCCTTGGTAACGGGGGCTGGGGATGCACCACCCTGCGGCTCCAGAGTGGGAGGTTCAGTGAAGTGGCGAAGTTGATGAACTAGGACTGAGAGCTCCGTTAACTGGGTGGTGATCGCCTCCTGTGCCCGGTTGGACACCGCTAGCTGTTCGGCATGACTCCCTAAGAGCACATCTTGTTGGGCGAATGCTGTTCTCAGATGGTTATCATCTGCTGGGTCCATCCTGGCCAGATTGTACTGTCAGGAATGACGCGGACCCAAAAGCTGGATGCTAAATTCAAACGGTTTATTTGAAACAAAAAAACAAAGGAGCAGTACAGTCGTGGCTGAGCACTCTTGGCTTGGAGGCGGTGGTGGGCAGCGCTGAGGCGAGTTGAGCTGCTGAGTCTTCAGGGTCTGGGGGAAAAAAGAGGGAAGGCACAATGACTGGGCTGGAAGCAGAGAGAGACAAGGTGTTACGGGAAGGAATGGCCGATCCAATAGAGGGAGGGGATTAAGGTTGCAGGTAAGAGAAAAAGAAAGGGCAAAAATTCTCAAATGAAGATGAACTACTAACAAACAGACTGGTAATATAAGCAACAGACTGAGAGGGCTAGAGAGTGAGCAGTAGTAACTAACAATCTGTTGACTAGAGCCAGACAAGAGGAGAAATATAAAGTGACAAACAAACTAGCATCAGCTGAGAGCAATGACAGCCACAACTGTGTGAAAATAGCTCTCACAAGCGACAGGTGTGAAATGTCAAAACCCCCACCACACACACACAGCAAAACATGTGGCAAGTCATGTGGCGCTGTCAAAACCACCATTAAGCACGCACCAACAACACGCAGCGAACCACGTGGAATTGCCAGCGAGAGGGAAACGTGACAGAGACGACAAAAAACACATTCAAACGCACATATACTCACGAGCCTGGCGCTCAGTACCGAATCCCGACAGAAGGACATTGAAACAGAAAGGAATGCCAGTTGCAGTGGCAGAACTGGATGTGTGTGGGACAGTGGGACCACCCCAGTGCTTCCATCTGTTACAGCCACAGGCACACAAACACAAAGGCACATACATGGCTGTGAGGCACTGGAGCATGGAGGAACCTTCATATATACAGTATATTCAGACCACCACAGAGAACAGGTCCTGTCTAAAATTCAAAAGATAGTCTGATATGGAGTCTCCTAAATTATAATTGAATTATTAGTGGATGAAAGGAGCTTGACACCATAAGGTTTAAAACCAACGATGTGTTTCAGATAACTGAAAAATAGTTCTTGCTGGAATTAGATGGCAGAATTTAAATAATCTGGTAGTTTAGAGCATGGAATTTGAAAGCATGGCCATTGCACTGAAAAATCCTATTCTTAATCCATGTATTTTTCAAATTTTGTGCGCATGTCTTATGCATAAACGTTTAAGTGCAACTAATCTGGCAATAACACAAGACAAAACACATTTACATTTAAGATATATTATTGGAAAACAAGTCTCACTAATGTATGGAATTCTTGTTTAGATATTTTTACTAAAGCAAAGATACTGTGGGGATGGGGGCGTGGTCATGTGTCTGTCTGCAGGAGAGGGAGAGCGGTAAGGCTTGTCACCTGGGTTGTAATTATCTCTAACACCTGTCTCTTGTTATAGTGATGGCGGAGGGAGACCTGAAAAGGCGCACCAGCGCATCAGTTTGGGAGAGAGAGAGTGACACAAGAGCACGGTGTCAGCATGTACTGAATGTATTAAAGTTTTACTGAGTGTGGCGAAGAAGCTACGTGAATTGAGTGTTTTGATAAAGCAGCCAAACAATACAAAACACTGAAAGAAAATAAAAAGACTTTCCTAAAACTGCTTCATTGTCTCCTGAATCCTCCATTGCCCTGAAGAACCAAACCCTCCCACAGATACTTATTCAGAATAGGATTTTGGATTATAATTCAGATTCTCATGATACTGATATGACAGTAATAACAAATAATGCATATTTCAATTGAAAAATATCAGAATATTTAAATATTCTGAGGGGCAACAACAATCTTTTTTGGTAGCCTATAACAGAAAAGTCAAATAATGTCCTTGTTGCTTATTTAGCATCATTTATATTAATCCAATTAAACTGACTATTCCAGATGTTATATACTAATTGAATCTAAGGCTGAGGTTGTATCATTAAACCACATGGTTCAGTGATGTGGAATGGTTCATTGGCTTTTGAGCGTGTTCAAATGATTGATTGTTTTGTGGTTAAGGCCAGAGTTGGTTGTGCATCAAACAATCTGCATGTTAAAATGTGCCATTTTGGCAGGCTGAATCGTATTCACCAATGGTGGTGCTCATTTTGGGCAACATATGTTCCCTGACAGGGCTCATCACGTGTGCTGTCGTTGTGTTCCCCCTAGCTTGATGATGAATTTGCACCATTAGGTTTTGCTTTATTAGAATGAATTCACTTGCCAAGGCAGAGCATGCTGGGTACAGCTGTTGAACATCAGCATTGTTAGGAACATGTTGAAATTTCTTTTATTTGGATCAGATCAATTGCTTACAGAAACGTCATGCCCATTCAAACTGATTGTACATCCCCCTCAGTTTTTTGAGCCAAGCAGATTTTGAATGTAACTTGCAGGTCTTACACATTTTCAAAAAATGACTAAGAAAAAATGACTTTGTTTTTTCATTGGCATTGCATAATCTCATCTAGTGCACCAAGTGAGCAAAAAAGAAAAAAGATATTGCCTTTGATCTGATACACTATAATTTCCAAAGATGCTGCAAACTTTGAGGGAGGAAAATGGGATGGTTGTACTGTTTCATTTTCTAGTTTAGTGTTTCTCTTCTGTCCATTATGTTAAAAATTATAGCGAGACAAATTTATTCAGTTCTCTCACACTTTGAAATCTGAAACTGTAATGAAGGTTAAGTTAGCCTCTGAGTGCCAAAGGCCATAGATCAGTTTCAACATCACTGGTGTCTTGGGTGAAAGATCTCAAACAAGCCGTGTATCAAAGGCTTAAGTTGATCTGCTGTACCCCTGTAGGATTCATTCTGAATCTCATTCTGAGCACTTTTAACAAAACCAGCGAACTATTGCACACAGTGTGTGTAGGAGTAATTAATATCACTCTTTATAGAACAGATACATTTTAAGCATGTAGGAGTCTAGATGCACATAAATGAATGGGGTGCTTAGAAGGCATAATGAACATTTGCTTCACATAGATCATAAATAGATCTTATTAGTTTAGAATGTAAAATATGCACATTCAAATGTTTCCCAGAAACATTCATAAACCTCCTGAGACTTGAGTGTGACTGCTGTGTGCATTTTCCATTTCCCTTTTTGATATGTAGCTAATAGCACCTAATAAACATGGAGAAAAAAACTTTCTAGAGCAAATAGTTTTCCTAATCATTGATGGCAATATACAGTATGTGGACAGCAGGACTATGTTGTGAAATATGAAATAATACCAAGATGTAGAAAGTCAGATTTTTTTATTTATTTTTTTAAATCAAAATTGTTATTATATTTCCAAGAGTGTTGGTTATTCATGTTTTTGAGATGTTACAGACATTACATCAGAAATTAGCATAATTAATTCTGATTTAAAGTAATAGCCAGCCACATCCAAATACTGCCAACCATGTTAAAGAAAAATTAAGCATTGCAAATTCTGAATCTATGTACTGATTACCATTGTTTCATGCCTGCCAAACATGTTGCGTGGTCGAAACATCATCTGTAGCCTGAAACTGAAATAGGAAGTTTGGACTGAATGTACTTATTTAGTGAATGACTGTCTGGATTCCAGAATGGCTGTCTGGATGCACTGGTCTCAAAACAGTTCAAAATGTACCTTATATTCATCCTAACTCCATATACAGCCTCTAAAAGCAAAAATTTTCAGCTTTTGGATGACCACTGATTCTCAGTATGATAATGCACCGTGAATATAGGATTTCTAAGGAGAAATGCGCAAAAGTACACATTAGTGTTCATTGTGTTTAGCAGCGAGACGTTTCGCGATAAATCTCTCAAATTTTAAAAACGGCATATAGAATGAAACTAGAGACTCTAATCTTTTCACTCAAACAGGTTTCAATGTAAAAACATTATTTTGTTTTTTTACAAGATGTATTTGTTTTTGGTGTTTCTCCCAAAGACAAACTCCGCTGTGGTTGGCGCTATGTTTTTTTTGACCCATGACTCTGTGTGTTGAATGTTTAACCCTTTACTGACAGCACAGAGTCAAAATAGCAAAGCCAAAATACAACGTCCACGCATGTGCATGCGGGGTCACACGAGGCTAATGATTTAACAATGTTTCAGGTGCAAAACAAGTTAGGTTCTATCAACAGTATCTGTGGCATGCTATTGATATTAATAGAAAATCATTTTGACTTGTCCTTCAGTTAATAAATGTTTAAAACGCAGAAAATGTCCAGCTTTTATTTTGTTAAAGCACCATTGATAATTCATACAAATGTGTTACTTGAGATGTTAAGTTGTCTAAATCATCCTTTTAGCAGTGGAACTACTTTTCTAGGTGGATGACCTTCTGGTTATGCGTTAGTAACGTTGTTCCTGTGAAGGAATTTTCTCCATGTTAAGTACTTCGTGTGTAGCTACAGTATGTCATGCTTATCATGCACAATTTATAGGGTTTACCAACTTTACATATTCATGACAGGAATGAAAAATTTGGATATAACTTTGTGCAGTGTTATTATGTGATTATATCACTCTAGTCTCATATTAACATTGTTTGTGTCTTTACTTTCAAAACAGTGTGTATTTTAATGTTTATTCCTGTGCAATGCTTTGCCCCATATACTTTCATTAAAAGTGCATTACTGTAAACATGATTTTCCTTTGTTTTTACAAACTGAGTCAAAATTATTTTCTGTGGTAATCAGCAGCATGCACTGAACCTGGAACATTCCTTTAGTGATTTATTGACCATTAACATGTAAGGAGGACTGCCTGGTCTACAATGCATGTGTTTCCTTTGCAATATCTTTAAGTAGGTTAATTCTGGTGGAAAAATGATCATCAAAACCAGATCTAACATTTTGCTGACTACCACACCTGGAGTCGCAAGTTCAAATCCAGGGCGTGCTGAGTGACTCAAGTCAGGCTTCCCAAGCAACCAATTGGCCCGGTTGCTAGGGTGGGTAGAGTCACGTTGGGTTAACCTCCTTGTGGTCTCCATAATGTGGTTCTCGCTTTCGGTGGGGCACGTGGTGAGTTGTGCGCGGATGCCGTGGAGAATAGCGTGAATCCTCCACACGCGCTAGGTCTCCGCGGTAACGTGTTCAACAAGCCATGTGATAAGATGCGCGGATTGACGGTCTCAGACATGGAGGCAACTGAGATTTGTCCTCTGCCACCCGGATTGAGGCGAGTCACTATGCCACCACGAGGGCTTAGAGTGCATTGGGAATAGGGCATTCCAAATTGGGGAGACAATGGGAGAACCCCACCCCCGCACCCTATAGATGGATCATATCTATTTGCTGAGGATTACACTGACAATCAGTTTCACTGAATGTGATTCACAAATGTCATGCTCAGAACAAAAAGCTTAGAACAATTCTCTAGCAGCTCCAAAGCAGTTCACACACACATGCATTAATCTGAACAGTCTTTAGAGTATGTGTATAGAGCACATTCTTTGCATTGGGTTTTATGTAAGATGAAATTTCAGCTCACAAGAATGTTTTTATACCGTAAATGAGACTTGTGGGCTGGAGATGTCAGGGTGTGTGTGTAAGAGAGATAGTGAAAGAGAAAGTGTGATAAAGAAGCAGAAATGGAGCAAAATAAGTTTTTGGAGCCAAGATAAGAGTTGTAACAGTCACTTAGAGCAGGGGTTATAAATAAAAAAGCTTAGAAAGAGAGCTAGCAAGACCCTCAATGCAGATTTATAGAAGGAAAAGCTTAAGGAACAAGACAAGACCGTTCTACAGAGAGCTGAATTTCACATTGCGTGAGCTCTTTTGAAGAGACCACACAGGATGGCGAACCATTTGGCAGGTGCTGTAGAGATGTTTCCGCCACACTCATTGGTGCACTTTCCTGTTCTGGGACTCATGCAGGACTTATTCTTTAGTCATACTGCAGTATTAAGGCAACCTACAATGCTTTGTAGGTACAACCTTCTCTGCCAAGAGCCATTAAACTAATTCTAAAGACCCTTTCACATGACTCGTGTAATCATTCCCCAATACACTGAACTCTATGGATCGAAGCCTCAAGCTATTACCCCTGGCTCTGTGTTACATGCAGGTCGATAGAGATGGTGAATCAATCCTAAAGTATCGACTACTGCAATTTCATGAGTCTAGTTAAATGGAGCTTTTATTTTGGCAGATGTTTTTGACAACTTCACTTCTCACTTCACTTCGAAAAGCAGTTCGCTAAATGGGCTAATGTGCTTATTAAACAGCAAAAGCCTATGATTTAATTATATAAATATATAGTCTACATGTGCTATGCATGTCTGTGTCATTAATACACACACACAGTGCGCACGGGATGTTAATGATGCAGTTACTGTATAAGAAGTGTCTTCTCACATTCACTTACTATAGAAGCACGCAGCTAATGCAGAGTAAATCTCAGCCTTTTGTGGTTTAATCATCACACTAAGACATATGATTTTAATTTGATTACTTGTGCATTTATACATGAATTTCATCCCAAATATGTCAAATTCTGTGACATTATGTATTTTATAGTTAATTCTGTTTTTTGGACTGGATTACGCAAGTCCGTCCTTGTTTTCGTAGGGCCCTACAACTCATGTGAAAGGGAATTAAAGCTGAAGTGAGTCATTTATGCGCCGTTTGCATTACCAAATGGAAATACAAAAATTATGTTTTCCTGTTTTCAAACAGGTTTCTCGAACACACCAAACTTACGCTATTGGTTGAGCAAATGTTATTGTGTCAGACTGGTTGGGATGCTCAAACTAACAGCAATGATTTGATAGGGCCACAGAGCCACAGTTTTAAACATTTTTTAGGTAAATCAACCTAGAAAAGGCTTACTTACAGTCATCTCTGCATATTAAGCCAAGATAGGAGAAAGTATTTTGAAATAAAAAAAATTAAACACATCACCTAAACAGTAGGCTAACAGATATGGTTCACTTTCTTCCCCAGAGAGGGAGACTGCGACAGTTCTGCAGTGATACACCCTGCAATGGCCAGGCTTTCCTCTGCAACCTCTAACATTTCACACACTGCATAGAAAGCCCTAGAGGACATCTGGCCGGAGTGAATAATTAAATAGATGGTGGGAAAAGCATACTGTGTGGGCATCCAGATTGACCCGGAGAGTCCCAGCACAGTTTGCATCGTAAAATTTTTTTATACGCCTAGTGGTAAACTGGCTCCAACAACCACATATTGCACCATGGAATTGATCATGCTGAACTGGGTTGTGTAGTTGGGGAAAACACAGCATTAGCATGCAGAGGAGAGGAGGGCAAGTATTCCCAAATGGCAGAACAACTGAATGCTTTCCAAGAGAAAATCTAGAGATTTTGCAGGAATGAGGTGGTGTGACTGGAATGGAAGATTGTCTACGCTCACGTGGTTGGGTCACTTCACGAAAAATAATTTTAACTGAAATATTGTGAACTATGGCATATAACTGCAGTATTCTCTCTTGAGATCGGACACATAATTGCTTTGGGGATTAGAGAGGTTTTGTTTTTGCTGGAGCAAATTATATCTAGCAAATATCCATTATAAGAGCCTGCCCCTACTTTGAGCCTGTTCTTGGACACATAATCAGTCATGGCCTCAGATATTAGTTCTAATCTTCTACGCAAAAAGAGAGATCATTCAGAGGGATAGCAATACACAAACACCAACATATCCTGCTGTATTTCTTGTCAGGATATAATGTGCTTCAACATATGCATATAATTTGCATTGTAAATCTTAAAGGTTGATATGAGAACATCCTCAGTGGCTTGCATCCAAGCATGAAACTCAAGATCTTTATTGTGCATGTGTGGGTCTGTGGGCTCAGTGAGTTCATCTGAAAATGTATTGTTGCAAATGAATTGTATTATGATGCAGTCAGGCATTATTCATGATTCCTTCGATCTGCACTGACAAACAGTGTGTTGACAGCATTAATTGTACTGACAGCGCCTCTTTGGACAAGTTGTTTGGAGCACTTCTCTGTGGTGCATCTATTTATTGTTCTCAGCACTTTGATGTTTCATTTGTTTGATGAGTAAAATAATCAATCCTTCTATTGAAGAAATATGCAATTCACATATTTTATAGAGCTGTGTGGTTGTAAGGACCTGAACATTCCTCTCTTGACTCTATAAGCTATCACACTCTACCTCCCAATTTACTGTCTGACGTGGTTCTGACAGATCCAACCATGTGATAACATCAGTTACAGAGTTGCCAATGCGATACTTTGTACCACATTCTATGATTATTACTTCATTAAATTTAAGAAAATTTGTGTTGAAATATAAATACTTGTGCTTTGACTGAAAACTATATCAGTTTTATAAAGGTGCCTACACACTAGAGTTGTACACGCTACGTAAAAGCTGCTTGTCCATTGATTTCAATAAGGATGGTGCAGTGCAAAAACCTCATTTGCAAAAGTGACAATCTGTCATGCGACCAAAAGTTGAGAAAATCCTCAACAATCCTCAATACATATTTTAAAATGAACCTCGGTGCACTGGAGTGGAACATATATATTACATGTAAAACCATTTACACAGTACATGCAGTGTTTCCCATTAATCGCCTAGATTCTGGCGGCCCGCCACAGTCTAATTTGTCCCGCCACAGTTTCATAATGAACCGAAAATATTTTTACACTTCTCATAACATAAGATCTCTAACATTGTGTTTTGCACCATTGCTTGAGCAAAACATCTCTCACTCCCAGTCAGTCAGCCACCTGACCGGACTAGCAGACTGATTAAAACATCAATAACAAAAAAATAACCAGATATTTTTGCGATAGCCTAGGCCTGTGTCACTTGTTAGAAAGTTAATATTCTTATTCTGCTGTTGAAAGTAATCAAGAGCAAGTAATTTTATAATTCACAAGCGATCTAGTAACAGATACGCCCTGTTTGATTGACAGGTGGCGTATGTGTGTGTGCTGAACATGTGCGCGTGTTCTGAAAATACTTGCGCTAATGCGCGCCTGAATGGTCAAATACATTTCAAAATTCCGCCAAAATGCCTGTCTTGGTGAGGTATTTATGTAAACACAGAGAACGATGTCTAAAGTGAACGTAAACAGCTGAGAAAATGCGGATTTGTATTAAAATGTTGGACTTGTAAGTATAAATGTAAGCTAATAGACCTGCTACTGTCTAGTGTGTCATAATAATAATCAAACAACCATAACATGAAAACGAGAAAACACTCACTGCTCTTGACTGAATAACTTTAGTAGCTTTAAAAAGTATTAATGTATTATAGTCATACAGTGAAGACCAGTAGTAGTTTTATTTTGCATTTCATTCTGAATGTTTCCTTGAATACTTGATAGCCTACTGCTGTTAAAAAAAACACTGAATTGTTTTAATTTGCATTTTTTGTTCTATTATTTTAATTTATTTCTATTCATTTCTGTTTTTTATTGTTATTTTATTACTGACTGTTTACTAGTCTTGAATAATTACTTAAGAACTTGAAAACATTCTTCCACAATTAACATATTAGTTAGTGTTATTATTTGTTGTGGTTTTGAAGCTGGTATTGAGAATTGTCAGATATCACTACCAATAACTGAAATATTGGTACCATACATAACATAAAATAATTAACATATGACAATAGCCTCCTCCCCTACCCGGTGCAGTTTACATTTCTGTCGCAGAGAATTGAGTTGATTGCATAGGTACACTATAAGGTTGAGCGTCGGTCATAAATTTAGAAAAATATACAACATAAACTTTGCATGTTACTTGAGCATGTAACTTAAATATCCTTTTTTCTCTCCGGACAAGTAACTTTTCACTCGGACAAGTAAATGACCAATTTACTTAGCACATGACAATGCTTAATGTCGTGCCCTGGCTCAAATGTATGCTCTTGCCGATTTTGTGTTTTGACTGCGTTAAACTCTGTCTCGTTTATGCTTTTTGGGTGTGACTTTTTTTGCCATGTCATCACCATTCATATCTTTTCAACCAATGTGTTTATGATTAAATTACTACTAGAGCACAAAATTGTTTACAAGAGCACAAAGTTCTTCATAGATCTAGCCTCTTATTTTTGCTCTCAAATTGCACCAGATTGATGTATTTAACTTTAAAATGTACAACATTTTCTCACGGGGAGCATGCCCCCAGACCCCCCCAGAGGGTCCGAGGTCCACCCACCACAGTCTCAAAATATCCTGTGGGAAACACTGGTACATGAAAAGCAAAGCACCTGCACTAAAGGGAATAGTGTGCAGTTATGGAAGGCAGAGACAGGGTGGGAAGATACTTGGGAAGGAACAACACTGATTGGAGCCAGCGACCCAACACCCAGAGGGCAAAAGATGACTGTTATTCAGAGGGTATTATAATCAGTCCTATATTACAATCCCCCAACAGCCCTACTCAGGGTCAAATCACTGTTCCCGCCTCTTTATGGACCTCCATCTCTGAGATATGACTAGTCTCACCCTTAACAGCATCTCTCTCAGCCAGCTGGCCCATACCATGAACATTATCTCCAGCCCGGGACTAAAATAGTCCTCTAATGGAGTGAATGGAGCTCAGCTCCATCTAACCTCACTAACTTTACTGCTCAGGCAGAGTGTTGAGAGGAGGGCTGACGGTGATTGGAGGTACTTCAGGGGCAGGAACGGGTGCCTCTTGCCTGTGTTTCAGTCACATTGGCTATGCTCAAAATTCAGTGTTAGGGATTGTAACTTTTTTCAGATTGTCAACTGTAACAAATTATATATTAACATATTAACAGATTCAGCTGTCAAATTAACCTGTTCATACAACAGCTTACAGGAGTGAATACTGCTTGTATGAATGAAAAACCAAAGTCAAGCCCATTTTTGGTTCTTTTGATAGCCATGGATAACACATAGTTACGGTGATTAAAGCAAATATCAAAGATGGTGACTTCCATAACTCTGGAAAGTCTTTTTTTTACAGTAGAAACGAGTCCAATCCAGGTGCAAGTTTATCCATCAAATCTGAAAGGGGCACTCACTTTTCACAACTTGATAATGTTGTGGTGACACCTAGCGGCGTAGATGTAACATCACACAATGACAAAAGTTCTCAGTTACCAATGTCACTGTAAAAATGTGCTGTTCACAGTCAGCCATGATTAATTTATTCTGCGACTGATAGTATCCAAGTACAGGGAATTATCGAGCAATATTTGACTGGTCATATAATCTCAAAATGGCGGCGCTCATTAATGTGCGCCCAGCACCATGTAGAATAAAGCCGCTTTTTCTCTAAGACTGTGAGATGAACATCATTTTAAACAAGTAACACATGAGACAAGCATGTTTTCAGTTTACATTGGTTATTGCATTGTGTCATGACAGACAACAAGTTGTCCAGTGCAGTTCTGTTCAAAAAGAACATGTTTACCATACTCACTTTAAAAATGCAGGTGTGAGTCCTAAAAAATGTACTTCGGTTATAGAATGCGTTGTCACTTTTGTTCATAAATAAGCTATGTGTGATTTTAACCATATTTAGCATTGTAAAACAGTACTGACCACTGTGCACTTACTAAAAGGTACCAAAGAGTACAATGGTACTACCATAATATTTTGGACATGATAGCATGGTTCTACCTTATTTTTCTGTACACGTACCATGGGATTCTTGGAAGTACCTTGATGTATCACGTAAATACTGTGTGTAAACGTAGCCATTGTCTCGGCAGGTGGTGTATCTACAGTGTGTGTGTGTGTTCTTTGCGGGGTGTGTGTTAAAAGTCCAGCAGAGCTACACAGGAGGACACGTTGGAGAGAAGAGACTTGTAGCAGGAAAAGGTCTGTTTTATGTTACAGATCAACCCCTGAGCTTAGATTTTACATGCTGTTAGCCTAGCGGCACTAATTCACAAGAGAATCTGTCTTGTGCATTGACTCACTACAATTAAGCTGGACTGCTGAAGTAGCCGAAAAAATTGGCTGACAAAAAACACGACCTCAAGGTAGAATAATTCTCAAGGGTGATTTCTAATTGAGTCAGTTTATAATGCGAGAATCCTGGAGAACTAAATGTGATTAGCATATACAAAAAGCTTGCAAAATAACATTATGACTACACATTCCTCATGGTTTTTAACGATCTTCAAGAATCCATTAAGCGTGTAATATTTCAGTGTCATTTTTTGGTAACTTTGTGTCATTACATGCACATTAGACATCTAGTTAATCATTGCTAATTATCCAGCTCACTCCCTAAAGGGAACATTACTGAGGCAAAAAGAAGCAGAAATGTTTTTAAACAAGAAGTAAACAGAGGGAGCAAAACAATGCCTCCCACAGATCATTTAAACTCTAAATCACAATTAGAATCACACCTAGCCCCCTCATTAACACTTCTACATGCAGAACTGCGCAAAAAGAAAGAGAAACATGATGTCAAAAGATTGTTGTGGGTCTGTCTGCTGTCAGTTGAAAACTGTAAACTCATACAGAAATCTGTCACATTTATGATGAGGTCAGAATATCCATCTTACATTTTAATAACACATTTCCTCCAACAAAATCAACATCAACATGTAAGTTCTCACAACACACTCTCAAAAGAAAAAATCACTCTACTGACGGTTTTTCAGTCCACCACCAAAATGTCGCTTTGGTGTTTTTAACTTATGGAGGTTTCCATATAGCCTCTGGTATCTTCCAATCTCTTTCACGGATTTGGCTTTGATGTGATTTCATTGTTTTCTGCATGCGATATTCGAAATGTGAAAAGTATTGAGTCATTGTGACTAATATTAATTTAAGTAGCCTAATTTTAGTTTTGTCTATTATTTTAGTATAATTGATTTCAGATAAAAACTCTAAATGAAGATACCTAAACACATTACAATTGTACCTACTTTTCAGAGGCTTTTTAAATGTAAACCCTTAATAAAATCGAGAGTTCATGGCAAATTTGCCGCAAATTTGCCACTGATAATTTTCACATGCAAATGTGCTTTGTGGCAAACTTGCGGCAAATTGTCCATTGTTGCCAAAGGTTTGCTGGAGGTTTTCCACTACCGGCAAAGAGCTGCAAACTTCTGGCAAATATTTGCGGTGAATCAAAATCTCATTTGCATGTGAAAATAACAAGCAGCAAATTTGTGGCAAGTTTGCAGCAAGTTTAGATTTTTTGTTAGGGAAAACAGCACAATGTACTGGGGTGGATAAAGCTAATTCTTTGGATAATGGATTGTCTTTTTGAGTTTTGTTACTAATTAGCTTTGGTGTAAATTATTGGTGACTAATTTGATGCAAAGCTAAATAAACACAGCAACCTTAAATTCGTGGTCTGGTGATGCCAGATGCAGATTTGGTGTCTTTATCTTAAGACTGAGTTACATGGTCCCATGATACAGACTCACACCTCTCAAACATGCATTAGCTCTCCCTGAAGGTTTCCTCTATTTAGAGATCCAGAGATCCTGCCGTCAAATTGATACATCATTCCTGATATGCTGAAACATATTACATCGTTTCCTCTGATCCAGCTTAAGAAAATGGGCTTGCCTGAAGCTAATTTAACACAACATCAAAGCTTTGTTGCTTTGAAATTTAGAGGACCGATTTGGGATGGTGACAGTACACTCTTATTTTGGAACTCCTTCATTACTTTATGAAAGTCTTTTGTTTATTGGGTTTGTTATGCAGTAATGCAGATCAGTGGCAAGGCTAGAAATCTCCATGTGGGGGAGGGGGGACCTCTGTTCTGGGTATACTTCCAAATTTTATTGTGAATAAAATTCACCTATTTTATATTAAACAGCCTAGAAACGAGGGCTTGATCTACATGATGCTTTTATTAACAAAGTTTTATGGCAGGTGAAAAATGTTAATTGCACAGTGGATGTTTTTGATTCTTTTTTAATGCTTTTCCTGCTTCCACAAACACATGCTCTCTCTCTCAATTACACACACACACACACACACCCACACACACCAACACAGAGGACTGTGATTCCAGGGCATTGATTTAAGGAGGGGCGAGAGTTGTATTTTAAAGATCAAAGCTTTGGAGCTCATAATGACGGGAGTTTGATGCCAGAGAGAGACAGAGAAAGTGACACAGAGAGAGAGAGAGAGAGAGAGAGAGATGGCAAGAAAAAGAGAGAGAAATATGGTATGAGAGAACTGATGAGATAAAATATGTGAAATCAAGCAGAAGGCTGCAGAAAATAGAGCTGACATCTTCTCTCAAGCAGTCAGTATCTTCTCTCTTGTGGGAGAGCATGCAGAACAGTTTCTTTATTGTATTTCTGCTTTGGATGACAATTGTAGTGGCAAAGCAAAACTGCCACTATAACACTTTCTGGACTGCTCTCATGTACCTGGCTCACTTGGGATTCATTCACTGTCTGTCGTCCACTTCACATGCCAACTCGCAGGTTTGTGGTACACTGCATAACACTGCCACATTCCCATGTGGATGCCAGGAATCTTCTAAATGATCCCAGAAGAGGCTGTTGCCCTGGAACAAAGATAACTCTTTGATTCTGTGTTAAAGGAATGTTCTGTGTTATTTTCCACCTAGTGTCTACCCAAAGGAAAAACATACTATCTCTTTAATATCTCAATTGTTTCTCCAAGACAGCAATGAGGTTAAATGGAGAACAAATGGAGACCTTGGTTGAAGTCCCTTGCTTCTGTTCTCCTGGGATAAAGACACTTGTAAACTCATTTGTGTCACCTCTAGAGTTTCAAAAGAGAGCTAAACAATGGCTGTTTCTGAATCTGTGTTCTTATGTGTTCTTATGCTCTTGTTGACTCGTTCAACGTCATCATCCACTGCTGCAATACTCAAGATCGCAAGAACAGAGAATGCATAAAATGACCCGGATGTGTTCTTGATCAGGCCAAATATCGATGATGCATCGCATGGTGACTTGTGAGTAAGAACCCATTTGAAGTCCCAGAAATCATAGCGGTACTACAGTGGCAGAAGCACATTTGTCATTGCGTTTTCCCTCAAGAGTTGCCTGCTGTAAACTAACGAAAGTATGACGGCTTGTGAGAGTCATTATACTCGATCAACAATTTTTCTCTACTTATTTATTTACATGTTTGTTGAACTGTTGAAAAAGCATTATCACACTCAAAATTGTGTTGTATTGTCCATCTATCAGCACAGCTGTGATTCGGCAGTAGGCACGAGGCTAGACATAAAGCTGAACATACAGCACTCTTGCTTGTGTGATATTGCTTGAGTATACTCTATACTCTCTTTTCTATTACTGTATGTCAACAAGTTTCTCATTTGCAAATCTCATTTGTTAGTCCTCATTTGTAAGTCACTTTGGATATAAGCATCTGCTAAATGACTAAACGTAAATATAAAGTATTTTTATTTCTCCTAAGGAATTTTAGGGGTAGTTAATGGTTGGGTTTAGGGAAACGGTTAGGACTATGTTTTGTTTCACATAATGTTGTTCCAGTGCTAACAAATGATCCAGAAACTTGTCCTACTTGGCTAACTTGCAGTCACCTAACTGTAAGCATGTTTCCCATTTGTTTATACATACTGAGGGATATATAGTAGACTTTGCATTAATCTTAGATGTCCCTAAAACTGCTTAATTTTATATGATTGTGATATGAGCAGACCATGTCACACTCAGCAACAATACAATTGTTCCCTTTGCTACAAGAACTCATAATACTGGTACTCCAGACATGTCCAAGTAGTCCATACCCATCCAGACAGCTCTGAGATAACCTTTTAGAAATTAAATAACATTTTTGATTAATCTTTATTGAATTCTCTTTTGACCTCAACTGCACTTTTCTCAGGGTCACTAATTATCGAACTGAGCTCTTCTGTGAGATAGATAGATTTCACTGGGAATCAAATAATAGACACAGATATGTGGAAAACAAGGTGAAGTTATTCCTTGCACTTGAGACAAGGGGGCTCACAGCTATACTCATACTCAGAATTTAATGATGGCACTTTCTGTCAAGGAGAAAGCAGTTAACGGTGAACGGCAGGTACCCATGCTGAGATATCACAACAAATTGGTATAGCTGTTTATCTTTCAGAGGGTGTTCCTCAAAATTTTATTTTATTTGATCTTGATTGCTTTTCTATTGTTTTGAAAGATGATTTCAGTGCTAGATATTATTAGCAATAGATTTATAGCTTCAGCAATGAAACCAGGGGCCTTTGTTTGATTATTTCTTAAGAAGTGTCTTCTCTTTAGTTCTAGCATTTGCAATGTATTTCGACAAGCGTGACGAAGAAGATCTGGCTGATTATTTGCTCTTTGGTATGCAGAGGACAGTACTTAAAATTAATAAAATTTTAGGGCATTGAAAAGTGAATGAGTAATCGAAATTAAACTCACTAAACAAAGAGTGTAATTTGTGAACGTAATCATCCACACCTGCTTCCTGGTGTTTTCGACAAGCTTTCTGGACACAGCACAATATTTCACACGTTATCATAGAAATTCATTCAGATCTTTGAGTCTAATTAGAAAGGGCATGCTTCACTCTCTCTCATGTTAACAATGGATTTCACTTTCAAAGTATTTTTATGGAAATGCATGAATAAAATGGCTTTCACGCTAACATCAATTAAATTGCTGGAGGTCGCCAAGTTGCTGTACTGTTGGTTGCCAAGGAGGTCTATAATACCTGGAGAGAGCTATCCATTAACATTCCCTTTCATCTCAATGGCAGTTGCTTGGTTGGTGCAGGCCTTCCAAAAAGTATGCAACCTGCACATTGCCAAATTATTTAATCAGAATATACATCTACTTTTGAATGGTAGTCAATGAGGAAAAATTATTTTTGCCCTCAGAATGGTGTTGTTACAACATCTACTAGCAGGGGCTAACTGGACCATGCTAACCAGTCAAACCTTTACCCCTTGTTGGTTGCTAGTTGGTGTTCCTACTTGAATGCTGTATCCACTTGAGGTGGATTACGTGAGACCAATGGGAGTCTGCACTCATTTTATCAGTATGTGCATTCATTGGGAATCTAACCCATGACATGGTGCAGTACAGTTTGAGCTTCAGGAAATTCTGCTCCAACTTTGTCGCATTGCAATGGGTCTCTGTTGCTCATGTTGCCTCAAATAGCCAACTCTCATTGAAAATTAATGGCTGATTTGTCAATGCAAACCTCTCTCAGTGTGAATGAACCGTAATGGGAACTCCATGAGCATTTTTTTTTAACTCCCATATTAAAACCGGTTAAATATTTTGAGCATAAGCAGGGATGAGTGTTCTGGATAGTTATGAGCAAAGATGGTTATGAGTTTAGTCACTCTGATCTGTAAATGTTTCCCTTAACCTTTTCTGTCATCTGCATTTGTTCTGCGCGCAAGGAAAGTAATAACGTTGGTGACATTTGGCCTCTGAGCAACCATTTATGAAAGAGCAGGGAAGATTCATTTTCATATTTGAAATCTAGAGCACAGATTGAATGAAAGAGGAAGAAACAAAATTTCCTGATATAAATACCTGTGATTGCTGCCTGACCTCATAAAAACACGTGGCTGTTGCGACATTTTTGCAAAATGACATTGTGGTTTATTACATGTATCGCTGCAGTTCAAAGGTAAAATGTCCACTGTGTGGCGCTAAAAGCGAGTTAAATGTTCTCCTAAACAAGTGAGTTTTCAATGGTTAATGCTCTATCAAGTTTTAAATCAACAAAACTTAACTCCCTACCCTATACCTTAAACCTAAACCTAACTGATAGTGCCATAAAAAGCAAATGTGAGATGTAAAACAGATTAGGTTTTTAAGGTGTTCTAACGAGTTTTAAATCAACAAAACTGACATCCGTACCCTGAACCTTAGTTAAACTTAACTAATGGCATCACAAAAGTAAATGTGAAAAACACAATTGCTGAAGTAACCACATCATTTTATGGCACTTCGAAGGGCGTTTTCAGACCTGTAGACCATTTGCTTTGTTCCCACTTGGGGAAACCGTACTGCGGAAGATACATCACACAGGGTTACTCACGGGCAACCAGCACATGTGGAGCACCTACCCCAGTACAGGGCCTACTAGCACAGGTAATGGGCCGGCATTGAATTTCTCCGCTGAATTCGCCTGCCACAGGGCTAAGGAGGAAGGACATCCAGGGTCCACAGTCTCGTGTACTCGGCTGGGGGGAAAAAAGCACATGTCTTCCCCGCCAGGAAGGGAAAGGTGCTGTTCACAAGCGGAACACCCCGGCCAGTTGCCCCGCATACTTACCTGTTCTTACCTGACAACACACGGGATGTAACCGGCTCAACCCGGAGATTGTAGAATCTCGTGAAGGTATTGGGTGTTGCCCAGCCCGCTTCTCTACAGATGTCTGCTAAAGAGACGCCATTGGTCAGGGCCCAGGAGGCCACCACACTCCTGGTGGAGTGTGCTCAAAGCTCCAAGGGGGGTGGCACGTCCTGGGCCTGGTATGCCAAAGCGATGGCGTCAATGACCCAGTGGGTGATCCTCTGTTTGGGGACAGCCCTCCCTTTCCGCTGTCCTCCGAAGTAGATGCGCAAAGCATGCACCGGACACAGCAATGACAAGGCTGAGTCTGCCGCCTCCTGCGGCAGCGCTTGCAGGCTCACCACCTGATCCCTAAAAGGGGTCGTGGGAACCTTGGGCACATAGCCCGGTCAGGGTCTCAAGACCACATGAGAGTACTCTGGACCGAACTCCAGGCATTTGTCACTGACAGAGAACGCCTGCAGGTCCCCAACCCTCTTGATGGACGTGAGCGCAGTCAGGAGGGCAGTCTTCAATGAGACAGCCTTTAGCTCAACTGACTCTAGGGGCTCAAACGGGGCTTTCCACAGGCCCAGCAGGACCGCGGAGAGATCCCACGAGGGAATGGGGCACAGCCTATGAGGATTCAGCCTCCTCGCACCTCTAAGGAACCTGATGATCAGGTTGTGCTTCCCGAGGGACTTACCATCCACCGCGTCGTGGTGCGCCGCTATAGCGGCCACATACACCTTCAAGGTGGAGGGGGACAGCCGGTCCTCCAACCTCTCCTGCAGGAAGGAAAGCACCGACCCGACTGTACATCTCTGGGGGTCTTCACCTCGGGAAGAACACCAATTTGCGACAAACGCTACTTCAAGGCATACAGGCTGCTCGTAGAGGGAGCCCTGGCCTGAGTGATCGTGTCAACCACCGCCGGGGGAAATGCATACTTGCGCAGCCCCCAGGGCCAGCTGTGTGCCAGTGTGTCTGTGCCGAGGGGAGCCTCAGTCAGGCCATACCAGAGCGGGTGGTGGGAGGACTCCCGGGAAGCAAATAGGTCTACCTGCGCTTGGCCGAATCGATTCCAAATCAGCTGGACCACCTAGGGGTGGAGTCTCCACTCTCTCCTGAGTGTGACCTGCCGCGACAGTGTGTCCACTGCACCATTGAGGTCACCCAGGATGTGAGTGGCTCACAACGACTTGAGTCGCTGCTGACTCCAGAGGAGGAGACGGCGGGTTAGTTGCGACATGCAACACGAGTGTAAGCTGCCTTGGCGGTTTATATACGCTACCGTCGCCGTGTTGTCCATCCGGATCAACACGTGCTTGCCCTGGATCAATGGCCAAAGCCTCCGCAGAACGAGCAATACCGCCAGCCTTGTCGTTGCTGTGTCCGGTGCGTGCTTTGCGCATCTACTTGGATCGCACGCAGAGCTTTAGACGCTCTGAGCAGCTCTTTGTCTGCTCTTTGTCTGAAAGGGAGGGCTGTCTCCAAACAGAGGATCACCCACTGGGTCATTGACGCCATCGCTTTGGCATACCAGGCCCAGGACATGCCGCCCCCTTTGGGGCTTCGAGCACACTCCACATGCTACTGGTTGCCCGTGAGTAACCCCGTGTGATGTATCTTCCGCAGCATGATTTCCCCGTTGGTAAACCCGCGTCTTCCTTGGGCAGAGTTCCCTCTGCCACCGGTCGCTGTGTTTGTAGAGCTCCGTCCCCTCTGGGTAGGACCTACCATGGGGACTTCCTCCACATAAGATACTACCGGTCGGTAAGTCCATGTGATGTATTTCCACACAACTACCTCCCCTTCGGGCAGGGTGTGGTCTCTGCGGTGTCTTTCCCCTTGGGAAAGGACCCCCCCCCCACCCCGATGCGGACGCTTATGGCCCCAGCTGAACGATTTCCACTTTTTGGGGAGAAAAAAGAAGAGAAGAGGCCACGGCTGGTGCGGCCTGTCCCCATTATGGGCAGTCGGCTTGTCCCCGAGGTGCGGGGGACTGTATGACCCTCATGGAGCATTGGGGGAGGTTACGTGAGGGCCAGGTGCGCTTGCTACGAGGCACACAGTGGCTTGCCCGCACCTGCACCGCCAATCCACGTAACACAGTTCAGCTAGTTGTGGCGTTTCGTATAGGGAACCCTAGTGTCACTACATCGACACAACGTCAAGTGAGTGACAGATAGGGAACGTCTCGGTTACTGTCATGACCTCCGTTCCCTGATGGAGGGAACGAGACGTTGTGTTCCTCTTGCCACAACACTGAACTACCCGCTGAAATGGCCGGGACCCTGTCTTGGCTCCTCAGCACAAAACTTGAATGAGTAGTTGCGATCCAGCTCCTTTTATACCCGTATGTCCGGAGGAGTGGCATACAAATTCCACTCGCCAATTCCCATTGACCTTTTCTCAAAGATAAGAGGTGTTTGGGGCTCCCAAGAGCGACCCCTAGTGTCACTACATCGACACAATGTCAAGTGAGTGACAGATAGGGAACTGAAATATACCCATATGAATCAATATTGAATCGGAATCGAATCGAAAGCTTGTGAATCGGAATCGAATTCAGGAAATCTGTATCTATCAATACCCAGCCCTAGTTGGCACCCCCTTGTTATTAACATGTATGGCTTGCCCCTTTATTCCAGTGAAGACAATTTTTAAATGTAATGGCATCCAGTGGAATTTTAGAGAATTGTGTGCTTCCATTTTTGTGACAACAGATTTGGAAGGGGATTTTATTGTTCCACAAGACAATGCCTTTGTGCACAAAGTGAGGTCCATAAAGAAATTATTTACTGAGTCTGGTGGTGTGGTGGAACCTGACTTACCTGCGCAAAGCCCAGACCTGAACACATTTGCTGACTGTAAGCCAGGTCCCATCACCCAATATCAGTGCTTAACCTCAATGATACCCTTGTGTCTAAATGGGAGCAAATCCTCACAGGCATTGTCCAGCATATAGTGTAGAAGCTTATTGGGAGGCTCCCTATTTATGCCCATGAAATAATTCAAATCCATAAAAAAACATTGTTGTATGGGCCCAGTATAGCCTTCCTGTTATCATACAAATTAGCATAACATGTTTTTAGTGCCATAATACAGTGAGATACAGAATAAAGTCATGAATATGCAATTGAGAAAAGATTAAAGATTATTTATCTTGTGTATGTTTTCTATAAAACAAGGTTTTTATAATGAGATTAACCTGAACTCTGACAGAGATGCACTGTAACACCTTAGCAACAAACAAATGTGTTGCCTTATTACCATTATCGGTTAAAAATAATCCTTAGGTAGGATGCACACCAAGATCTGTTGCACTTATAAATAGAAACAGCAATCTACTACTGTTCCAAACACCACTGTTCCATATTGTACTCAACACACAGAGAGCACTGCTTGACTAGTGGCTAGAGTGTAGGAGTGAAAGTGTACAATGCTCTTTTAGGATTTTCACACTTGAAATTGTTAATCCAGGGTCATGTTTAATACTGGGTAGGCCTATATGTAATCCTAAATTGCCTTATTCTATTTTCTCATTTGCTGTACCTATAAACACAATGTGTGAACATTTCTGAGATTATACAAAGCACATTAATATTTAGTAAGGCAAGCATTGAAGCAGTTTATGGTTAGTTGTCTGTTGCGAAAAACAACTCGCCATAATGCTGTAGCACCGCATTGTTTCACACTGTATACATTTGGCACCACAATTAGGTGCTAACACTTCAGGAGAAGGGTGTCATAACTGAGGGTTAAAAGTGGCGCTAACCCCCTTTCAAAATTACAAGTGTGAAATGTTGCTTAAACTTGAATTAAAAGTGGCCTTTACCCAGTTTTAAAAAAAGATGTTAACCCAGGTTTGTGAAGGAACTTAGAGCAAACACTTACTTATGCTATCTTAAACCTTTATCCTGATATCTCCTTTTTGTGGAATTCTAAAAAGCAAATTTAATGAATTGTCAAAAGGCCTCTTCAGTAGAGCTTCAAATGTTAACGTATCACTGATAGCTTTAATCGTGCTGTCAAAATTATACTAATCTTATTTTTTTCTTTCTTCCCAGAAATCTTTTAGACAGAGACACGTTCTCCAAATCTGATCCACGTGAGTACAGCCAATGGAAAATTAAACTAAGCTTTGCGCCTCTTCATTTTCCACTCTTTCTGCATTAATTAGCGACCCCCACTCATTTTCTCCATAATCTCATCTTTCTCCTTTCATCAAACATCAGTGTGATTCTGATGAGATCTTCTCATCTGCAGGTCTTTGCTTGTCTCCAAAGAACCTGAATGAAACATGAACTCAAATGTGCAATAGAAACAAGCTTCGAAGAGACCCTTTGAAAAGAACAGAGACTTTAAAAAAGAGAAATTGAAGAGAGGATTCATTAGTGGATAAATACTGTATGCTTTAGGGAGATACAGTTTAAGATAGGGAGTTATTGTCTTAGAAATATGGTCTGGCCAAGCTCAGGCACATTATTAATTCTAACTTGATTATTTACAAAAGAAAATTACCCATTGATCAGTGATGGATTAAGTGTTAGCATGCGGGTGTCAACTTTTAAAGTTCATTTTAATATTTCTTAACCATCTTTTCTTAACCAACCAAATTTTTCATAAAATACAGATTTTTTTTGGTTATTTTATCTAAGAGTATGGAATGTTTTAGAGTGAGAAAAAAACAACTAATACCACAAAACTTTACAGTATTCATCAAATCCATTACTTACTGATGTTTGTGCTGTTTTTCCAACTGAAAACGATGTTACTTCCTGGTGGATGATGTGATTAATGACCTGGCTTTTAAGATGCTATTCTTCTCACCACAATTGTACAGAGCGGTTATCTGAATTACCATAGATTTTGTCAGTTCGAACCAGTCTGATCATTCTCTGTTGACCTCTCTCATCAACAAGGCATTTCCATCCACAGAACTGCTGCTCACTGGATGTTTTTTGTTTTTGGCACCTTTCTGAGTAAATTCTAGAGACTGTTGTGCGTGAAAATCCCAGGAGATCAGCAGTTACAGAAATACTCAAACTAGCCCATGTGGCACCAACAAACATGCCACGGTCCAAATCATTGAGATCACATTTTTCCCCCATTCTGATTATTGATGTGAACATTAACTGAAGATCCTGATCCATAACTGCATGATTTTATGCACTGCACTGCTGCCACATGATTGGCTGATTAGATAATCGCATGAATGATTGTTGATGCCAGACAGGCTGGTTCGAACTGACAAAGTCTACGGTAATTCAGATAAACGCTCTGTACAATTGTGGTAAGAAGAATAGCATCTCAGAATGTACATTTGTAACCTTTGTGTGTATGCATCCTGTGCAAGGAGCTCTAAAATATCTGTCCTATGTTGTGATATCTGTGCTTGCGACCTGCTTCAGTAAATCACCCCCTTGTGGTCTCCCAACACTATTATGGCAGACATTTAAGAAGCCCAACTGAGTGAATCGGAAAGCATGCAAATTAGACTTCTAATTTAAATGTCAGCTAATGTTAATACTGTATATAAATATTTTATGACATGACTAATATATATATATATATATATCACATGATGTGGACATTACCATTTACTACATAATAACATCTGTAATAATAATACATATTTAATAATCATTTATTTTGTTTGTGTTATGTTTTTTTTGTATGTATTTAGATATAATGCCACTCATTTATTCCTATTTTTTTGTCCTTTTCACAGTGTGTGTCTTGTACACCCAAGGGGTGGAGACCAAGCAATGGAGAGAGGTGAGCTCAAACACACAAACACACACACACACACACACACACACACACACACACATGCTCGCATGAACGCACGCATACATGCATGCACACACAGAGTTCAACCACTTATGTTGGTTGTGTTTTTGTGTCTGGCTGAGCTCTGACATCCCTGTTTAGTGTTTTGTCTAGTCTATGTGAGAATGCATGGCTCGCCCTTTTGGCGTTGTCATGCATTCTCTTGTCTTGTTGGTTATTGGCACGAGTGCATTGCTCTTATGTCATCTTGCGGCATGTCAATTGTTTTGTGTTTGCCTCTCACAACCTCGGGTGTGTGTCACGTTGCACTTGCTTTGCGCTGCGTGTCTGAGTCGCGATCCTTTGTCATGTTGTGCTGGGGTTCGGCCGCTTCGGTCTCGGTGTCTATTTATCTGTGGCCGAGACCTAGCACAAATGTCATGTGGCATGGGCGCATGTTGCCTTTGTCTCTGGCGATATGTGCTCCTGTCATTCGGGTGTTTGTGTCTTGTCTGTCGATTGCCATGGGCGCATGTTGCCTTTGTCTCTGCTGATATACGCTCGTGTCATTCGGGTGTTTGTGTCTGTGAGAGCGCATGGCTTTGTTCTGTTTCTGTATTGCCATGTGTCTCTCGGTCTTATGTCACATCCCGCCTCCTTGTCTCCTCATTATTAGTTTATTGGTTTCACCTGTCCCCTGTTATCCTCATCACTCTCCCTTTATTAGCTCCTCGTGTATGCTGTCCTGTGCTGGATTGTTTCACTTAATTTATTGTTCCTGTCATCATGTGCTTGTGTTTGCTGTCTGCCTTCCCTGTCAGTTCCGTAATTCTAAATAAATGTTTATTCTAGTTTGGTTTTGCTTTGGTTGTTCTCCATCGAGAGAGTTTTGGTTTTGTTTGTGTAACAGGTAAGGATGGGCAAGGAGGAGGCTGGAACCGGCTGAACAGTAAACATAAACTTTAATGGTAAACTTAAAACCAACATAAACAAACGTGCAGCGTGGCTGCGTGCGTCTCTCTCGAACTGGCGTTTCTGGCTCGTCTTTATCCCCCTCCCGGCTGATTAGCCCGATTCAGGGCCAGCTGTGTGTCCTCACAGCCTGGCCCCGCCCTCCTCCTCATCACAGTATGTTTTTGGTTTTATTTAATAAAAGCTCATTGTTGCCTATCTGAGCTTGCGTCCTTCCTTCAAACACCCCATCCTGTGACAGAACAATCCAGCCACTACTGGACCCAGTAGAGGCACAGTGGGCATCTTCCTTTTTCCATCTCCACCATGGTATTTTCCATCTGTCAGCGCATGATCCAGATCATCCACCTTCACAACGTCTGGCAGAGGGGAACTGACATGAGGGATTTTGCCTGTGATATTTTATTTTTATTTTTTATTTTTTGGATTTTTCCCCTTTTTCACCCAATTTGGAATGCCCAATTCCCAGTGCGCTTTTAAGTCCTCGTGGTTTTGTAGCGATTCGCCTCAATCCGGGTGGCGGAGGACGAATCCCAGTTGCCTCCGCGTCTGAGACCATCAACCTGCGCATCTTATCACGTGGCTTGTTGAGCGCATTGCCACGGAGACATAGCATGTGTTGAGGCTTCACGCCATCCACCGCGGCATCTGTGCTCAACTCACCACGCGCCCCACCAAGAACGAACCACATTATAGCGACCACGAGGAGGTTACCCCATGTGACTCTACCCTCCCTAGCAACCAGGCCAATTTGGTTGCTTAGGAGACCTGGCTAGAGTCACTCAGCACGCCTTGGGATTCGAACTAGCGAACTCCAGGGGTTGCCTGCTATTTTTTGATTGCAGTGGACGAGCTGGATTATGATGAGACTGATCTTAAGGAGGTATTTAAAATCTGCCTCAATCGGTCTCTCAATTGGGCGGAGATGGAAAAGCTGGGGCATTTGGGCTTTTGGGACTTTGTGAATCCTACCCACAACAAGCCTAATCCCGAGACCTCCTATGACCCGTAAATGGAAGAGGAGGATGAATGGGTTAGCTGCAGCCCCCCTACCTGTTCCCGCTGCCGACCACCAGGAGGATTTGCCCATTCCTGCTGTCAACTGCCAGGAGGCGGCGGCCGTTCCTGCTGCAGTTTCCCTGCCGCTGCCAGAGTTCCTGGCCATGGAGGCCGTTCCCCTGCCACTGCCAGCGCTCATGTTCACAGAGGCTGTCCAGTGCTCTGCTGTTGCTGACAAGCCCATCCAGTTCCCTGTTGCCACTCCTGAATTCTTCCCAGCGAACATTACCCTGCTTGCCCTGCTTAGTGTGTCTGTCCTGTCATCCCTGTTGAGACCTCATCCCTGGCTGCCGGACTCTGACTCTCTTCAGAGACTTCCCCCTTGGCCACTTGACCCTGATCCACTCCTGAAGCAAATTCCCTGGGTGCTTCATCCGGACCGGGCCTTATAACTCCCTCCTTCGCCACCGGACTCTGGCCTTGGTCTGGATCCCCTGTCCTGTTTTCCCTCTCCCTCCCACCCTTGGTTGGTCCTGCTGGCTCTGCCCTGGTCTGTCCTGCCGGCTCTGCCCTGGTTGGTCCTGCCGGCTCCTCCCTGGTCTGTTCCGCCGGACCCATCCTGTTTTCCCTCTCCCTCCCACCCTTGGTTGCTTCTTGGTGCCTGTTTATCTGTGGCCGAGCCCTCGCACAAATGTCCCCATCTTGTCTGTTGTTTGGCATGGGCACATGTTGCCTTTGTCTCTGGCGATATGTGCTCATGTCATTCGGGTGTTTGTGTCTGTGAGAGCGCGTGGCTTTGTTTTGTTTCTGTATTGCCACGTTTCTCTCAGTCTTGTGCCACACCCCACCTCCTTGTCTCCTCATTATTAGTTTTTTGGTTTCACCTGTTTCCTGTTAACCTGTTTAATTTCTCTCCCTTTATTAGCTCATTGTGCATGCTATCCTGTGCTGGATTGTTTCACTTCAATCGTTGTTCCTGTCATCGTGATCTTGTGTTTGCTGTCTGCCTCCCCTGTCAGTTCCGTAATTCTTGTGTTTATTCTAGTTTGGTTTTGTTTTGGTTGTTCTCCATTGAGAGAGTTTGGGTTTTGTATGGTTTTAGTTTTATTTAATAAAAGCTTATTGTTGTCTATCTGCGTTTGGGTCCTTCCTTCAAACACCACATCCTGTGGCACACACACCCATGCTTTGTTAGGCTTTGTTTTTCATTGTGGTGACTTTCCTTTGTTTGCACTGCACTAATTATATTTTCCATCTCCTACGTAAATCTACCCCAAGACTTACCCTCAAAGAAACCTTTTTGCAGTTTTATATTTTTATTTAAACACTATTTAGTATATTCATTAAGCCATTTTCCTTGTTGGGACCAATGGTCAGTTCCAAAAATGTGGCTGATTTTAGGTTTTACTATGCTTGATGGGACATATATTTGCTCCCCACAATGTAGGTAACAACGGACCCACACATACATATCACTCTTCTTCACAGCTTGCATTGCTGTGGTTTGACCTCTGGTGTTGTCCAATCATGCGTGTCTGCACCCTTAAATGCTTCTCTATTCTCCCTCCTCTTTTTCACCATCAAAACACAATTTTCACTAACAAGCAACACCCAACTCAGCTCCTGTACAACAGCTCTCAGTTCTGTCTCCACATGTTTTACTGCGTGGGTGTTATTTCTCTGAGTGGTGTCTTTATAACAAGATCATTTTCTGTACTTTCCAATCTAAGGTAATAAATCAGAAGAAGATTGTCTTGCTGGGTGCTGCTGTGCTTTGCTTTGGTGTTTTGAACACTGTTTTTCTCACTGTGATATTTTTCTCTTATTGGTGATAAGATCTGGTACATGTTTAGTAATTTTATCTTTTGTCTTTACAAGGACAATCCATAAGTTAATGGACAGAAGACCAATAAATATAATTTTCAATGGCTTATTGTTTTTAAATAAGTCCAGTCATTATTATGTGTGTAACGCTTTTCACAACACACATCGTTTCAAAGCAGCTTTAGAGTAAATCATGCATTAACTGAAAATGAAACTGTAATATCTAAAAAGTCTTAGTCATCATTGTGTAGTTAGATTAAATATGATTGTAAATTGTGTATAAAAATACATAATTAAATAATAATTGTATTTAGAACACAGTGAGCATGCCAAAGGCGACTGTGGCAAGGAAAACAAAACTCCATAAGATGTTGGTTAATGGAGAAAAATAACCTTGGGAGAAACCAGGCTCACTGTGGGGGCCAGTTCCCCTCTGGCTAAACATCATGAATATAATGCCAATATTAGTTATTTGTGTGCAGTGCAAGTCATGGTTTAAAATTAGTAAACTAAGTTAATGTTAAGTGCCAGTGTTTAAACAAAGATTTTATATGAACTGTAAGATTAATGACTAGTGTCTTTGAAGTACATCCTGGATTAACTGCAGAAGTTCACATAGATGTATTGTCCTTTGTCAGTTGGCTGATGAAGGCTTTTGTTGGCAATTAATTGATTCTATGTATTCCATTTTAAGAGTGTAGTCCATCATTAGACCAAGGTGATGCAGGAAGAGATCAGTGAGGTGCATCGCAGTTCAACCGGCAGGTCATTTCGTGGAGGTCTATCCAGGTTCAGGCAGTGGCATATGAAGTATCCCATGTCTTATGGTTGAAGTTTGCATCAGTTCATCCGCTGAAGTCCAACGTAATAGACTGAAGTGATGTCTGGATGGCACCAGCTGCATTTATTCGTCATCACTCAGAGACATGTAGCAGTGGAGAACGACACAAAGCAGGAATGGAGCTGGATCTGGCCGGCTCTGGTAACCTCGGGATATGAATGGATATGAAGACAGGGAAACAAATAGAATAATATTAGTGTAGATGCCATTAAAGTTTTTGCAGAGTTATAGGTCATGATAAATGTTTCTGGTTCCGGCAGACCTAACTAAAGCAGCCTAATTGTGAGTTGATGGATAAATTAGGTGTATGCCTGGCTAAATAGATGAGTCTTTAGTCTAGACTCAAACTGAGAGAGTGTGTCTGCGTCCCGAACAGTGTTAGGGAGACTATTTCTATAGTTTAGGAGCCAAATAAGAAAAGGATCTACCTCCTTTTGTGGATTTTGATATTCCAGGAACTTTTAACAGGCCAGAATTTTGTGATCATAATGAACGTGATGAAATATAGTGTGGTAGAACATCACTTAAGTACTGCGAAGCTAGACCATTCAAAGCTTTGTACGTAGTTTACAAAATTTAAAAATTAATACGAAATTTAACAGGTAGCCAATGTAACAATGATAAAATGGGGCTAATATGATCATATTTATTGGTTCAAGTCAACACTCTGCTGCTGCATTTTGAACCAGTTGAAGTTTATTTATTGAACTTGCAGGAAATCCTCCCAGTAATGCATTACAATAATCTAGTCTTGAGGTCATGAACGCATGAATTAGTTTTTCGGCTTCCGCTACAGAGCATGTGTTGTAACTTAGCAATATTTCTGAGGTGGAAGAATGCTGTTCTACAAACATTGGAAATTCGATTTTCAGAATATGCTGTACCAATTAGATATGTCCTCTTATAAAAAGTCTTGGTCTCTGACATCAACAGACTAAATGTAGTATAATTTTGAACTGTTCACCTCCTGGTTTTATTTTTAATTTTTTATGGAAACCACCAATTTTTTCTACTTCATTTTTCTATTTTTTTCCAAACTGAATTAAAAGGATAGTTCAACCAAAAATTTACATTCTGTCATTAACCCACACTCATGTTGTTCCAAACCCGTATTACTTTCTTTTTTTTGTGGAACACAAAATTAGACTTTTTTAAAAGAATAAATATAAAAAATAAAATCACTTCTGCCCTGACATTCACCGTTATAGCATTATTGACCTGATATTCACAAAGTGTATCCAATGGTTTCAGAAGACATGGAATATAGCGCACAAGAAAATTGACTACTTTTATGGTGCTTTTTTGTCATATTTGGATCTTGACATCCTATGGTTACTGGATACTGTCATTATATGGAGAAAAGAAGCAGGAACTTTCTTCAAATCCATGTCCTTTTGTGATGAAAAAAAGTCATAAAGGTTTGGTATGACATGAGGGTGAGTCAATGATGACAGCATTTTCATGTTTGGGTGAACTATTCCTTTAACTCTGCAACAAGAAGTCCCTCTTTTTGTCATCTGACATGCTGATTTAAGGTGAAAATAAAACACAGAAAGTCAAACATAAATACAAAGATATATAAAAAAATTTCATCCAGCGGCAGAAGCTTCTGCCCTGTACCCTGACTGTTATAAAACTGAAAGCTGGGGCAGACTCATACACCTGCAGAATATTTGAAGATCTTTGTGTAGGTGATGACAGCCTGCCACAGCAAAATTCCTGGCATGCTTCATTTCTCAGATGTCTATTTTTATAAGCAGTCTGCTCTGATCTCATGTGAACAACAGGAGAAACATGCCATTAAAGAAGTCAAGCGATCTGAATGAAAAGTTGTTTTTTGTTGTTGTTTTTTTTTTTATATATATGCTTTTGTTTGTTGCTTTCAGAATATTATCTGAATCACATATTGCTTGTAGGAATTGTTTACCCAAAAATTAATCATCTGTCGTCATTTACTCACCCTCATGTCGTTCCAAACCTGTATAATATGACTTTCTTTCTTTTTTGGGAACAAAAAAATCTGCTTTTGTAGAATATCCTGGCTTCTCTTTTCCATATAATGAAAGTGAAAGGGGACTTGGGGGTCTCATGCTACAAAAAAAAAAAAAAAGAAAAAGCATCATAAAAATATGCCATATAACTCTTGCACTATACGCCATTGGCTTTCCCATGTCTAGTGACCAAAATGTCAAACAATTATAAAAACAACATAAGTTTTATAAAAAATAAAAAAAAAATACTTTTGTCAAATATACTGTATGTGTGGCACAATTATTGGCACCCTTTTATTCAATACTTTGTTCTACCTCCCTTTGCCAAAATAACAGCTCTGAGTCTTCTCCTATAATGCCTAATGAGGTTGGAGAAGACATGGCAAGGGTTCTGAGACCATTCCTCCACACAGAATCTCTCCAGGTCCTTCAAATTCTGAGGTCCATGCTGGTGGACTCTCCTCTTCAGTTCAACCCACAAATTTTCTATGGGGTTCAGGTCAAGGGACTGGGATGACATAACCTTGATTTTGTGGTCAGTTAACCATTTTTGTGTTGATTTTGATGTGTGTTTTGGATCATTGTCCTGCTGGAAGATCCAGCCAGGGCCCATTTTAAGCTTTCTTGCAGGGGCAGTCAGGTTTTTATTTTTTATGTGTTGGTATTTGATAGAGTCCGTGATGCCATGTATCCGAACAAGATGTCCAGGACCTCTGGCATAAAAACAGCCCCACAACTTTAAAGATCCACCACCGGGGCCTGGGTAGCTCAGCGACTATATAATGCGCTTAACAAGCCACGTGATAAGATTGACGGTCTCAGACGTGCAGGCAACTGAGATTCGAAGTCACTACGCCACCACGAGGACTTAGAGCACATTGGGAATTGGGCATTCCAAATTGGGGAGAAAAAAAAAAGATCCACCACTATATTTAACCATGTGCATGAGGTACTTTTCCATATGGCTACCTCTCTGTGTGCGCCAAACCCATCTCTGGTGTTTGCTGCTAAAAAGCTCTATTTTTGTTTTATCTGACCATAGAACCCGGTCCCATTTGACGTTCCAGTAGTGTCTGGCAAACTGAAGATGCTTGAGTTTGTTGTTGGATGAAAGCTTTTTTCCTGAAACCCTCCCAAACAACTTGTGGTGATGTAGGTGACGTCTGATTGTGGTTTTGGAGACTTTCTGACCCCAAGACCCAACTAATTTCTGCAGTTCTCCAGCTGTGATCCTTGGAGAATTTTTGGCCACTCGAACCATCCTCCTCACTGTGCGTGGAGACAATATAGACACGCGTCCTATTCCAGGCCGATTCTTAACATCTCTAGTTAATTGGAACTTCTTAATTGTTGCTCTGATGGTGGAAATAGTCATTTTCAATGCTTTAGCTATTTTCTTGTAGCCACTTCCCATTTTGTGAAGTTCAACAACCTTTTGCCACACATCATAACTTTATTCTTTGGTCTTACCCACTGTGATGGATGACTAAGGGAATTTGACTTGTGTGTTACAGGAAACAGGAAGTCATGGCTGAACAATTTCATGTTCCTAGTCACCCAGGTGTACTAAAAAATGTAAAATGGGAATGGGAATATACTTTAGAAATAATTTACTCATAAGAATTTTTAGGGGTGCCAATAATTGTGGCAAACGTGTTTTGGAGAGAAATATTTATTTACACTTTCAATTGGTTTACTTAAATTAAAGGTTAGCTTTTGTGAATATTTGAATGAAAGATCCAAAGGATAAACAATAAAGACATATTTTTCATAGCCGCCTTCGCTCTTATTTAACAAGGGTGCCAATATTTTAGGCCACAACTGTATATATTTAAAATGTATATACCTCTTTGTGCTCATTTCATATAGGCTTAAATGATAACCATTCTTTAAATAAAATAACCCAGAAAGTTTATGAATGTATTGTCGATGGGCATTATAACAATCTGAAAAGTGTGTGTGTGTTGTGGGGAGATGGGGACATTATAAACCTTATCAGATTGGCTCATGAGTATTAATTAGGTGACATAATGTTTGCCCTGTAGCCCTAACTGATTTGCTGAAAGCTAAGTGAGCGCTAGTCACAGGAGACTTACCGCTTGCACATTCATTCAGACCACCCTAATGCCACCGATTGGCAGAGATGTCTTCTTGGTCTTAAAGCTGTTGTTTAACATGGCCAGCAAAAAAATTTCTTCTTCACAAACTATAATGTTTACGTGTATAAATGAATTAACGCCAATATTATCATGACCTGCAGGGTTAAGACAGGGTTATAGTAGTTTATAGTGGTCTGGTGAGCATCCCTCTGTCTCACTCTGCCTTATACAGTCTGAAGATATGACAGCACTGACCAAAAACGGGTGACTGCCTCTCACTGGCAGGTGTGTGTGTGTGCTGTCACTGGCAAGTCAGGTGGAGAATTGTCTTGGCTTGAGTTGCTTGCCCGAGAAGACCATGGGTGAGTAGTTTCACATCAGTTCTTAATAGATTAACCTGCAGTATCAACCACTAATTCTGTTATTATTATTTTGTTGGTTACATTTTTAGCATAATTAGATTATTAGAGAGCTTTATATTCATCAGAAATTATACTGAATGACGTAATAGTCCATTATGTCTTTTCACAAAATTATCCAAAATTCAGTTGAACCAACTGTCAAATGTATTGTGTTTTTAATTAATTAAATTATTTTTTAAGATGGAAAAGAACTGACAATTTTTAAAACCATCAACACAATTAAAACAAAAACTGCTTGCCATATTCTATCAACAAATGTTTAATTTCAAAGTTGTCAGTCATGAAAAAGTAATTGCTTATCTAGCTTTTGATTTCTCGCATAGAAAGACCTTTTTGTCACGGTCCTGTCACTCTGTCAGTCTGAGATTTGGTGACTGACAGGACCGTGGCATCATCGTCCTATGTCTTGTGTTTCGTTGGCCTGTCTTGTTTCATGTCGGGAGCATGGTGTCTGGGTGCTGACTTCCTGTCTGGTTCGGTTTCTGTCTATGTCGGGATCCGGACACTCATGCTTCATGTCTGTCTGTTACTGATGTGGGTGCATCACGCTTATGTCATCTTGGCAGCATGCACTTGCGTCAGTAGTTTATGTCTGTCTCTCGCAAACATGGGTGCACCTCACGTCATTTCATGTCTGGAGCGTGGTGTCTGGATCCGGACTTCCCTGTCTGGTTCAGTTTCAGTTTGTGTCGGGGTCCGGACACTCATGCTCCATGTTCTTTGTCTGTCTCTTGTGAACGTGTACACACGTTGCGCTCGCTTTGCGCTACTCGCCTGGGTCGTGAGTTGTCTTCACGTTGTGCTGAGATTCAGTCAGTTCGGTCTGAGATTTTGGGTTCGTGTGTGGGTGAACTCTCGTAAAGGTGCCCTGTTTGTTTTTGTCGCCTGTTGCACGCATCGTGTGGCGTTTGCCTCGCGATATACGCTCAGGTTTCGTTTAGTGTGAGAATGCGTGGCATCGCTTTGTTTAGCGTTGCTACGCATTCTCTCATCTTGTTTGTCGGTTGGCATGTGCTGTCATGCCATTCAGGTGTTTTGTTGTCTTGTGAGAGCAGGTGTCTTTTTTTTGTTTCTGTATCGCCATGTTTCTCGCTGTCTTACGTCATACCTCGCCTCCGTTTGCCCATGATTAGTTTATTAGTCACACCTGCCCAGTCTTGTTAACCTGTTGATTTTTCTCCCTATTTTAGTCTCCTCGTGTTTGCTGTCCAGTGCCAGTGTGTCTTGTTTCCAGTCTTGTTTGTTCTCCCTTGTCGGTCCTGCCAGTCGGTCTTGTTACTCTTTCCCTGGTTCCAGTTTTCCAGTCCGGTTGGTCCTGTTCCTTGTTTCCCCTGCCCAGCCTGGATTATTTACTTTGTGTTTTTCCTCTTCGGGGTAGTTTATGTTGTTTTTCCCCCTTGTGGGAGTTTTGGTTTATGTTTTTGCCCTTTTGTATTAAATAAATTCAATTTTATTTTTCAACTCTGCACCTGGGTCCTGTCTCTGACATTCCGTGACACTTTTAGTTTTTCCTTGGCAAAATGAGAATAAAATGAAACATATAACATTATTATACAGCCTACAGAGTGGCCTGCTATCTGACTATTTCAGAGTGATTATAGCAGTAGCACACATTAGCCAATAATTGCTAATAATTAAGGCTCCCTTTACATAGCTTTTAGCTTGTTTTAGCTTTTGAAATTAACAGTGGAGTTTGAATGGTTAATTTATACCAACGCAACAGCACATTGCTTGTTTTTAATTAGATTTATTCATTAGATGGTTGCCAGCTCTTTGTGGATGCTGCAATTAAATTTGTTAATTCTTGCATAACTTTGACATGGTTTTGCAATTGGCTTTGACTCTAGCATTTATTTTGATTACTACATTATTAAAAATGTTGTTGGTTGTATATCTTTTCTGCACTGAACATTTTACTCTTACTCATTATTCTATTTTAACAGAATTGTACTTTAAAAAAGATACAGGAGTAGAATCTGAGAATTTCTATAATATTTAGGATTTATAATCATTAACATAATTCTAATTTATTTGTGTATTTATTTTTATAACAAATGTTTAATTTACATAATATATTTAAAGAAGTTGCAAAACATTTTATATAAAATTATTTATAAAATGTAATAAGCCTGTTATAACATGTTAATACGCAATAGTTGGTCTATATATTGCTGGTGATAACTTCTCTCTCATTAAACTGTGACAAACCTTAACACAGAGTAATGCAAACATTTTGTTTACAAAATGTTTACATGATTTACATGTCATTTCATGGAAACAGACACTGTTTGCAGGCTATTTTTTCATTTATATGAACTCTTTGTGACACTGAATAATTTATGGCCAAAATATATTGCATGAACAGTCACAAGCCCTCTAGGTTAAATGTACATGTAAAACAAACAGTTGCTTTAACTACTATTCAGTTTTGAAAGCACATTTAACCTTAGAAGGAGGGGAGGGACCTTTCCAATTATTTTGTCTTTTTTACAAGAGGAAAAGGAGTTAATGATGGAGTGATGTGCCCCTAGCTGGGCTTTGGAGGGATATAGCACATTGTTTGGCTGAAGCCACCCCCCTAATTATGCAGACCTAATTGTCACCAATCTTCAGAGCTTTCCAGCTTGTTGAGGAGCCACACTGCTGTAATTAACACTGGCAATGACGACTTGTAGTTCCACTGAACCTCTCCCTTCCCTGCACAAGAGTGCACACCTCAGCAAACCAAACCTTTGGCCTTAGATGAGTCTCGGGAGGATAGTACGTTGTTAGAGGAAAAAGAAAGTAAAAAAGAGAAAGAGAGCCAAAGTTACTTGTCCTGTCTGACTACATAACATAGTCTTATTACAACTCATTATATTTCTTACGCTGAAACGTCTGTAAACAAATTTGGTTACTCATACCATATTTATTTATGCAATACAAATAACTGTGTATCAATAACCTATAATATTCTTCCCACGAATTTTCAAACCCTGATGCTTTCTTTCTTCCATGGTATAAAATATTGATTTTCCTATTAAAATCATGGTTAGGTTTAGGGTTTTGAAAAGGGGTTAGATTTTATTGTTAGATTAAGGTGGTTAAGCTTAGGAAAGAATCGTAAAATCATTGTTGGTTTGTTTATTTTTCTTTATGGGAATAAAAGTAGTACATATTTGTTCTAGGGCTGTATCGCCAGCCACCTCACGATACGATACATATTGCGATACATGTTACGATTCAGTATATATCGCGAAACATCACAATATCAAGGTTCGATTTCATATATAATTCTATATAATTCTGTTATAATGTCCATTTTTCTTGCATACAGTATGAAACAAATAATCTTTCAGCTAATGCTGTTAGTCATTATGCAGGGGACATTCTAACTAAATTATGGCCATGTCAGTTTTACAAATTTTATTTTATCACTAGTTTTTCATCTTTTTTTTAATTCTTATTATTTTTATGTAGTCCATATATTACATAAATAAATATAGTGTATTCAAATTGAGACAAAAACTCCAGGAAAGTCAGCACACTGTTGCTCCCAAAACATTTTTAATGAGCTCACCACAGAACTTAACATATGTGACGTTATGAGCTACATGCTCTTCATCAGGCTAAATTGACACTCACCAACACACCCATATATACACCTGTGTATACCAATCAAGAAATCACATGACAAACAAAAACAAACAAACAAAAACAAAACAAAACAAATCTGAATATTTAAACAACCATACAAATAGGATAAATATACCTAAACAAACATTTAATGCAACAATCACATCAATTTATATTTCATGTGTATATATAGAAAATAAAAATAAATATTTTTTATAATGAGCAGTATTACAATTATTTACCATTAGTTTCTTAACATCAATGATACAATGGCTAAAACATCAGGTGAAAACATCATCATACTACCATGTAAATACTAGAAACAGGTAAACACAAGTGTCAGAGTTAACTCAAATGATGAGACAAATATACAAATCCTAGAATAGAATCTTAAAATCTTACAGTACCCACAGTCTTACAAAAGAGTTCAGATCTAAGTCAAAGAAAGGGACGTATATCAAAGTCCTCATTAAGACCTCTAGGTGATAAAGTATTAAGAGTAAATATCCAGAATGCCTCTCTTTTAAGTTATTGCATTTTAACATCACCCCCTCTCCGATGTGGTTTAACAACTTCAATACCAATATATTTAACAGAGTAAACTGGATGATGTGCTGAAGTGAAATGTGTTGCCACAGAACTCTTTGTATCGTGATTTCTAATAGAACTTCTTTGTTCTGAAATTCTAGTCTTAAGAGATCTACTTATCTTACCCATGTAAGTTAAACCACAGGGACACTGGAGCATTTATGACGTTTATAGTCTTGCATGATATCACGCCTATGATCCTAAATGACTTTCCCTTATGAGGATGGTTAAAAGTTTTTGTTTTGTAAGTAAAGTTGCACTGCTGGCAACTACCACACCGAAAGTTACCAGAATGCACCTCACTCAAAAAATGAGAAGCAGTCGTAGTTGGTGGCAAGTCAACCCTAACTACCATATCACACAGATTAGGGGGTCTTTTATATACTATATGAGGGGAACTCTTAAGGGATGGATCACTATTGATAATATACCAATGCTTCTTCAGAATAGACTTAATTTGTCTGGTGAGAGGAGAATACTGTATAACCCTGTATATAACTAATCCTCGTATCTATAGATTTTGAAGTTCTTTTATTGAGGCACTCATGTTGGGACATCCTTGAAGCGATTAGCTGATGACATAATCCACTCTTCAGCATAAGACCTCTGCCTGAACCGCTGTATCAGGTCAGAAGCTTGCAGTTTATAATCATAATCTGAACTACAGATCCTTCAAATTTGGTTAAACTGAGAAATAGGAAGTGACTGTTTTAAAGGGACAGGATGATATGAAGTACCATGCAAAATAGAATTTCTGCCTGTAGGATTTCGAAATAGACTTGTCATTAGTCCATTCTGGCCTCTAATCACATACAC
Source organism: Myxocyprinus asiaticus (assembly GCF_019703515.2). Taxonomy (NCBI): domain Eukaryota; kingdom Metazoa; phylum Chordata; class Actinopteri; order Cypriniformes; family Catostomidae; genus Myxocyprinus; species Myxocyprinus asiaticus. The sequence goes on along the minus strand of NC_059378.1, from coordinate 19,984,997 downwards.
ATCCAGAAAATTAATTTTCATTTGTGAACTTCAAATCACTACTGTTAGCATTCACAAATGAGTGAAATTTCAACAGTTGTGATTCATTACCACTCCAAATGAAAATATGTCATCAATATACCTTTTCTACCCTTTAATGAACTGAAATTCTCTGTTCGAACAAGCCACAAAACAAAGAGGCAAAACTCTAAGCCATCTTAGAACCCATTCTTATGCCAGATATTTGTAAATATAAGTCAGAGCCAAAAAAGAAAATAGTTGTATATCAACACCAGTTTAATTAATTCCACCAAATAAGGAGTACTAGGTACATTGTTATTGCGCTTGTGTATATTCAAGAAAAAATCTGTTGCTGTAAGTCCTCCCTCAAATGGCACATTGGTGTATAAGAATTCAATGTCCAAAGTAACCAAACTATAAGGTAAAGGAGGAAGTTGAATGGACTGTAAAGTATTAACAAAATCCATCATATTTCTAGTATATGATGGAAGAGATGTTACAAGAGGTTGAAGAAAATAGTCAACAAAAGAAGAGATCATTTCAGTCAGTTAACCAATGGCAGCAACAATTGACCTGCCTGGAGGCAGGATTGGGAGGGTTACTTTTGAAATGTATTCCACTACAGATTACAGAATACATGCTGTAAAATGTAATTTGTAATGTATTCCGTTAGATTACTCAAGGTCAGTAACGTATTCTAAATACTTTGAATTACTTCTTCAGCACTGGTAGATTTTTTCACTTGTTTTGACTATAAAAAAAACTCTGCCAGTACAAGTAAGACAAAATATACATGTTAAAAATACGTAAAAAACCTAAATATCTTATGCAGTGTTGTTTCAAAAACAAGATATATCAAATTGATCTTGTTTTAAGGATTTTTAGATATTTTTACAGGAAAACAATACAACAATTATTATCAAGAATATAATTTTTGCCCTAATATCAAAGGTCTTACTAGAAAAAAAGAAATTATGATCCAACGTGAATTTTCTTGATAAAAAAATATGATCGTGCCTGGTAACGTGCATGTAAAATGGCTAGAAATAGCATTTTAGCTTAGCGTAAAGCTGACAATTTACACAAGGTTTATTTCTATTTCTTGTGCTCCAAACTTACTTCAAACTTACTTCTCTGTCTGCTCGTATGAATGTAACACATCTTAAATAAGTGTTTCACTGCTGTTCAAATGCACTTTGGATCGCATCATTTATATGTATAAATTTTTTCCATCTGAAAGGACTAAATATTAAATGAAACAAATGACAATAAAATGCAAAGTAATCTCTTCAGTAATCAAAATACTTTTTGAATGTAACTGTATTCTAATTACCAATGATTTAAATTGGAACTGTAGTGGAATACAGTTACTTATATTTTGTATTTTAAATACGTAATCCCGTTTCATGTATTCCGTAGGAGGTGTGTCAATGTAAGTGTATAAAACTGGCATTACAGGGTACTCAACACATAAAATTATATTCAGCCTTAGCAATTTCACCTAGATCCAAAAAGTATTTAAGATTTTGATGGACATGATTTTAAACTCATTTGTAGGATAACTGCTCAATTTCTGGTAAAACATAGTGTTGCTTAATTGTCTCTGAATCTCTTTATCATAGGCAGCCGCAGTACGATCAAGAATTACCAAGGCTCCACCTTTGTCAGCACTCTGAAATCCTATAGATGTGTCAGATTTAAGAGCCACAAGTTCCAATCGTGGTTTATGTGATTAGAGGCCAAAATGGACTAATGACAAGTCTATATCGAAAGCCTACAGACAGAAATTCTATTTTGCATGGGACATATCCCGTCGCTTTAAAACGGTCACTTCCTGTTTCTCAGTTTAATCGAATTTGAAGGATCTGTAGTTCAGATCATGATGATAAACTGCAAGCTTCTGACCAGATACAGCGGTTCAGGCAGAGGTCTTATGCTGAAGAGTGGATAATGACATCAGCTAATCACTTCAACTAAAAGAAGTTCAGAATCTACAGATATGAGGGTTAGTTGTTATATACAGTATTCTCCTCTTGCCAAACAAATTGAGTCCATTCTGAAGAAACATTGGTATATTATCAATAGTGATCCATCCCTTAAGAGTTGTTTTAGCAGTTCCCCTCATATAGTATATAAAAGACCTCCTAATATGCGTGAAATGATAGTTAGGGCTGACTTGCCACCAACTACAGCTGCTTCTCATTTTTTGAGCTAGGTGCCTTCTGGTAACTATCGGTGTGGTAGTTGCCAGCAGTGCAACTTTACTTACAAAACAAAAACTTTTAACCATCTTCATAAGGGAAAATAATTTAGGATCAAGGGCGTGATATCATTTAAGACTACAAACATCATATATGTGCTCCAGTGTCCATGTGGTTTATCTTACATTGGTAAGACAAGTAGATCTCTTAAGACTAGAATTTCAGAACATTTCACTTCAGCACATCATCAAGTTTCTTCTTTTAGATATATTGGTATTTAAGTTGTTAAACCACATCGGAGAGGGGTGATGTTAATACACAGTTACTTAAAAGAGAGGCGTTCTGGATATTTACTCTTAATACTTTATCACCTAGAGGCCTTAATGAAGACTTTCTTTGACTCAGATCTGAACTCTTAAGTAAGACTGTGGGTACTGTAAGATTTTAAGATTCTATTCTAGGATTTGTATATTTGTCTCATCATTTGAGTTAACTCTGACACCAGTGTTTACCTGTTTCTAGTATTTACATGGTAGTATGATGGTGTTTTCACCATTGTATAATTGATTTTAAGAAACTAATGGTAAATAATTTTAATACTGCTCAGTATAATTTTATTTTTTTATTTTTTTAATAACACAAACTATAAATTGATGTGATTGTTGTATTAGATGTTTGTTTAGGTATATTTATACATTTGTATGGTTGTTTATAAACTCAGATTTTTTTTTTAGGGTCATGTGATGTTACCATGTGATACTGTCATGTGATTTTTTGATTGGTATACACAGGTGTATATATGGGTGTGTTGGTGAGTGTCAATTTAGTCTGATGAAGAGCATGTAGCTCGAAACCTCATGTTCCATATCTGTCACTCACTCGACGTTGTGTCGATGTAGTGACACTAGGGGTCACTCTTGGGAGCCCCAAACACCTCTGCTTTTTTTAAAAAAGGCCAATGAGAATTGGCGAGTGGAATTTGCATGCCAGTCCCCCGGACATATGGGTATAAAAGGAGCTGGTATGCAACCACTCACTCAGCTTTTCTCTTCAGAGCTGAGTGGTTGTATTCAGTGCAGTGACCTCCCATTCCCCAGCATGCTCACTTGCCCCGATCGGGCTCTCGCACGAGACCGCCGGCTCGTCTCAGCGCAGGTTCGACTTCTCGTTTGGAACGATGAGTTATCCAGCGCAGCATCGGAGAGCAGGCTCGTCCAGTCTGATGCAGAGGCTTCGGCTGGGCTTCCTCCTTCAGGAATGGTCGCCCAGTCTCACGCCGATGCGGAAATGTCAGACATGCTTTCCCGGGCGGCTGCAAGCGTAGGGCTAGAGTGGAACTCTCCACTCTCCCCTGAATCCTCGCGGTTCGACGATTGGTTCCTGGGCTCGGGGCGCCACCCACGGCCATGCCTCGCCCCCATTCCTTTCTTCCCGGAAGTGCATGAGGAGCTGACAAGATCATGGGAGGCACATATTAAAAATAACCTTGGGAGAAACGAGGCTCACTGTGGAGGCCAGTTCCCCTCTGGCTTAACAGCATGAATATAATGTCAATATTAGTTATTTGTGTGCAGTGCAAGTCATGGATTAAAATTAGTAAACTATGTAAGTGTTAAGGGCCAGTGTTTAAACAAACATTTTGTATGAACTGTAAGATTAATGACTAGTGTCTTTGAAGTTCATCCTGGATTAACTGCAGAAGTTCACATAGATGCATTGTCCTTTGTTAGTTGGCTGATGAAGGCTTTTGTTGGCAATTGATTGATATTCTATGTATTCCATTTCAAGAGTGTAGTCCATTAATAGACAAAGGTGATGCAGGCAGAGATCTATGAGGTGCATTGCAGTTCAACCGGCAGGTCATTTCGGTGAGGTTCGGTGGGGTCCATCCTAAATCCAAGGTTCAGGCAGTGGCATATGAAGTATCCAATGTCTTACAGTAGGAGTTGGCATCAGTTCATCCTCTGAAGTCCATCGTAAAAGACTGAAGTGATGTCTGGCTAGCACCGGCTGTAGTTTGTTGTCATCACTCAGTGGCAAGTAGCAGTGGAGTCCGACACCAAGCATGAACAGAGCTGGATCTGGCCGGTTCTGGTAACCTTGGGATATGAATTATATGAGTTATAGATTATGAGAAATGTTTCTGGTTCCGGCAGACCTAACTAAAGCAGCCTAATTGTGAGTTGATGGATAAATTAGGTGTATGCCTGGCTAAATAGATGAGTCTTTTGTCTAGACTTAAACTGAGCGAGTGTGTCTGTGTCCCGAACAGTGTTAGGGAGACTATTCCACAGTTTTGGAGCAAAATAAGAAAAGGATCTACCTCCTTTTGTGGATTTTGATATTCTAGGAACTATTAACAGGCCAGAATTTTTTAATCATAATGAATGTGATGGAATATAGTATGGTAGAAGATCACTTAAGTACTGTGGAGTTAGACCATTCAAAACTTTGTATGTAGTTAACAGAATTTTAAAACAAGTAGCCAATGTAACGATGATAAAATGGTGCTTATATGATCATATTTCTTGGTTCTAGTCAGCATTCTGGCTGCTGCATTTTGAACCAATTGAAGTTTATTTATTGAACTTGCAGTACATCCTCCCAGTAATGCATTACAATAATCTAGTCTTGAGGTCATGAACGGATGAATTAGTTTTTCGGCATCAGCAACATAGAGCATGTGTCACAACTTAGCAATAATTCTGAAGTGGAAGAATGCTGTTCTACAAACATTGGAAATGTGATTTTCAAAGGACAGATTGGTATCAAATATAACGCCTAAGTTCTTCGCTCTAGAAGACAACGTAACAGTACATCCATCGAGAGTCAAATTATATTTTAGCTGCTTATTTTTATTTATTTATTTATTTTTTTTATTTTTTTTAGAGTTTTTAGAGTTTTTTGGTCCAATAATTAGTACCTCTGTTTTTTCGGAATTGAGTAGAAGGAAATTTCTGGCCATCCAATTTTTGATTTCATTGATACACTCTGCTAATTTGGAGAATTGTGAAATTTCATTGGGTTTAGAAGAAATATAAAGTTGGGTATCGTTGGCATAACAGTGGAAACTTATTCATAGATTCCTGATAATATCACCCAGGGGAAGCATATATAAGGAGAAAATCAGAGGCCCTAAAACTGATCCCTGTGGCACTCCATACTTAACTTTTGTTTGATTTGACAATTCCTTGTTTACACATGCAAAGTGGTAGCGGTCTGATAAATAGGACCTCAACCATGCTAATGCAAGTCCACTAATGCCAACATAATTATCCAGCCTATTCAAGAGAATGTCCTGATCTATGGTGTCGAAGGCAGCACTAAGATCTAAAAGCACTAGAAGAGAAATGCAGCGTGATCAGATGATAAGAGCAAGTAATTCGTAACTCTGGTAAGTGCAGTCTCTGTACTGTGATGGGGCCTAAATCCTGACTGAAATTGTTCATATATACCATTTCTCTGTAGAAATTAACATAGTTGGGAGGACACTACCTTTTCTAGTATCTTCGACATAAATGGGAGATTTGAAATCGGTCTATATTTGGCCAGTTCTCCAGGATCAAGCTGTGGCTTCTTAGTAAGCAGTTTGATAACTGTCATTTTAAAGTTTCTTAGGACATGTCCTAAGGATAGGGAGGAGTTAATAATATTAAGAAGAGGTTCTGACTACCACCACTGGAGTCACAAGTTCAAATCCAGGGCATGCTGAGTGACTCAAGCCAGGTCTCCTAAGCAACCAAATTGGCCCGGTTGCTAGGGAGGGTAGAGTCACATGGGTAACCTCCTCGTGGTCGCTATAATGTGGTTCGCTCTCAGTGGGGCACGTGGTGGGTTGTGCATGGATGCCACAGTGAATAGTGTGAAGCCTCCACTATGTCTCTGCGGTAACGCGCTCAACAAGCCACATGATAAGATGCATGGATTGACGTCTCAGATGCGGAGGCAACTGAGATTCGTCCTCCGCCACCCAGATGGCTAGTCACTATGCCACCATGAGAACTTGGAGCGCATTGGAAATTGGGCATTCCAAATTTGGGAGAAAAAGGGGAGAAAAAAAAGAAGAGGTTCTGAGATTACAAGGGCATACCTCTTTTAAGAGGTTAGTTATTATTGGATCTAACATATATGTTGTGGCTTTTAATTTTTTGATAGGTGTTTTTTTTAGCTCTTCATGACCTAAGACAGTGAAGGATTGAAGTTGCTCTGTTGCTCTGAGACACTGTTTTCTGAGGTAATGTGACAGTTGATTGCATAATTCCAAATTAATTTCTGATGATTTCTATTTTATCAGTAAAGAAATTCATGAAGTCATTACTATTGTGCTGCGACGGAATATATGGTTCAGGCGAGGCTTTATTCCTAACCAATTTAACCACAGTACTGAATAAACACCTAGGATTGTTGTGGTTATTTTCCATGAGTATGATAAAACATGCTGACCTGGCAGCTTTTAGTGCCTGTCTGTAGCTACAGACACTATCCTTCCATGCACCGCAAAATACCTCTAATTTTGAATTCTTCCACTTAAGCTCCATTTTCCGAGCTGATCTCTTGAGAGCATGAGTGTGATCACTGTACCATGGTGCAAGGATTATTTCTTTAATTTTCTTTAATCAAAGGGGGGGGGCACACTATCAAGAGTGCTAGAGAAGTCTGTATTTATATTTTCTGTTATAACATCAAGTTCTTCTAGACTTTTTGGCTTACTGAGTATGTGAGACAATTCTGGAAGATTAGTAGTGAAGCTATCTTTAGTGGTCAAAAGAATAGTTCTACCTGAACGATAGCATGGAGTAGATTGAGTGACATTAGCTGATCACAGCAAACAAGAGATGAGGTAATGATCTGAGATGTCATTGCTCTGCAATAGAATTTCTATAGTAACAGCATCAACTCCATATGACAGAATTAAATCTAGCATATGATTATGGTAATGAGTTGGTCCTGTCACATTTTGTCTGACTCCAAGAGAGTTTAGAATATCGATAAATGCTCATCCCAATGTGTCATTTTCATTATCTGTGTGAATGTTGATGTCACCAACATTTAAAGCTCTATCTACAGTAACTACTAGATCTAATTTGCAAATTCACAAGGAAATCAGAATACGGCCCGGGTGATCTATATACGGTAACAAAGGCAAAAGACAACAGGGATTTTTTATTTATATCTGACGGTGTCACATTAAGCATTTATTAGTTCAAAAGACTTTTAATCTGTCCTCTGAGTAACACCAAAAACTTCACTGTAATTTGTAGCAACACCTCCTCCTCGACCCTTCAGACGAGGCTCATGATTATAACAATAACCTGGTGGAGTAGATTCATTTAAAATAATATATTCATATGGTTTAAGCCAGGTTTCAGTCAAGCAGAGCACAATCATTTACAATTAGTGCTTTGGTTGAAAGGGATCTAATGTTTAGTAGCCCTACCTTTATATGTTTATTTTCATTTATGTTTTTATTTTTTTTTTCAAGTTTGACATTAATCAAATTTTTTCTAAATGATTTAGTGAAGGGTTTGTGTTTGGTAGTTTGGGGAACAGACACAGTCTCTATATGATTCAAATTCAAAGTGAGATCAGTTTGCTTGTACTATTATTACAACTTCTCATTAGACCTACTACATATAGACTGTTCCATTGGTATATACTATATGTATATAGAAGGTATACATCTGTTTGTTGTCTCCATAGCTTATATATTTTAATATTTAAATTATATGACATTTTATGTATAAATTATAGATCTGAGTTTGGAAAAAAGGTCCTTGCATCTGCTGCCCCTGCAATGTTGAGGTTGACTGCATATGTCAAGCTCAACCATTCATCCCTCCAGGGACTAACCTGGAAAATGAAAGTTAAAACATATCTGGGGGATTATACAGATTCTTTTTTCGAGAGGAGTTCTACTTTATTTCAACATCTCTACAGTGTTTTACAACAAACTTTTCCATCTCTCATTTTGTCTTCCATTACTCTGATGTAATTTTGTTCTTTAAATCCAATCTCATTGCTCCCTCTCCTCTTTCCTCCCTCTCTGACCCTATCTCTCTCACCACTGTCCCCTAATCTACTTTCTAGTTTGGAAGAACGGAGGTGATTGACAACACATTAAATCCGGACTTTGTCAGGAAGTACATCCTTGACTACTTTTTTGAGGAGAAGCAGAACCTGCGCTTTGATTTGTGAGTTATTCCTTTTGATCCCTGTCCTTAGGAGTGTCACATGATTGAGTCATTCTCCATACCTCAATAGCTTTTTGTGGTAATCATCATAATGCCACAAATGCTTTCGACTGAGCCTAATATATTGAACCCGGAATATTCCTTTAATTGAGAGGCAAATACTGTATGTGTGTGTTGAGCATGTTTCTGTGACCATTATGCTATTTTCTTTTTTCTTTTTCAAAGTCAGTCTTTCATGGCTTATCTTTTAATTCGCTACTAATTTTGTTATTCCCACACAAAGCCAGTAAAGTAGGTTAAAAATTTTTGTTCTTTTTTTTCTTGTATTCAGATACGATGTCGACTCTAAAAGTCCCGACCTTTCCAAACACGTAAGTAGTGTCGTAATGTGACTTTCATGTTACCTGAATGAAAACATTTACTGTATATGCAAGTCGATTTCTTTAAAAATAAAAGTATCCAAATATATTTTAAAATGTATTTACCCCTGTAAGGGCAGTCATTTTAAAGTCATATTGTATTGTTGATTGCAGTATATTGAACTGATAAATGTTAAATTGCCTTAGAAATCAATTCATCTTTGACTTCCACCATTGACATCATGTAGAATTGTATAAAACTACTTTTGATACAGCTTTTTTAATCCACATTTAAAACCTATGGGAAAGCGTTTTTTTGGATTATGAAAATAACTTGTTATATAAACACTGAATACAATTTCTGTCTGATGCCATGTGGAAGCAAAAAGTGAAACCATCCACAAAAGAAAATCAACGATCATGTGATCATATAATATATTTGGATATTTTTATTTACAAGTTCGCCATATTCCTATGATTTTCATCACACCTCATTAATGCATGCAGTGCATTCACGTAGATGTCACTAATGAAAGCTCTCTCACTCCCTTCCACAAAAGCATCTGTTCTGTGTCTTGTGCTTTCTGTTACTTGCTGTGCTCTGTTCTGCATGTGGTTGCCCTCCTCACCAGAAGCCCCTTGAACTATACATATGTCTTTGCCTTTCAATTCATTTTATAACAAGATAGCTGAACAGTGGGATTTGTGGAACATGATAAGCTCTAACCACCTCTTGCACTTGATTCTTGCCTGCCCGATCTAGGACTTTCTTGGCCAGATGTTCTGTACCCTGGGTGAGATTGTGGGGTCACCAGCCAGCCGACTTGAGAAACCACTTGGGTGAGTAGAATCTAAATAACAGTTGGCACCTGCTGAGTTTTAAAACGATAAAGCTCTTTTGGCTATTTTTCAGTGTCCAAAATTTACCTTTTTGCCACACATACCAAATGCTGGTAACTATTTCTTACTGACCATGAAACATGTATTTTGCATAATTTTTTTTCTTATTTATTTTTTCGTATGATAACTGAATTATGAAGTTTTACCCTTTCATATTTGAGAAAAACAGTTCAGATCATTGTATCATGTACATCATATACGAGAAGAGCCAATCTCTGTCTCTCGGTGAAACTGAAGCTGTCACACGAAAATGAAGACCCATTGTGATTTTGTTGCTCATATATTTTGTTATGGTGGCTTAATGCAATGAATATTTAATGAATACAAACTTAGATAATCTTCTGATTTCCACTAAGCTTAAAGTTGTTAGAAAATGCAGGGGGTTACAATTTCTGGGGTTCAAAACCAACTGTCCAACCAGGGGTGGGGCTATATGTCTAAAAAAATCTCTATATTTTTCAGGCTGTTTACGATATTTGAAACATATCTTGATAATTTTTTATTTGCTCTGAAATGACATAATGTTTTTTTAAATTATTATTATTATTGTAGATTCAAAATGTTTAATGAAATACAAATTTTCACCAAATTAACATAAAGAAGAATGGTATGTAATTAGATATATAATAAATATAATTGGTATGCACCAATACAACAATACAGTATAAAAAAAGAAATAATAAAAAAAGCAATTTTTATCTTCATATAATTTTACAAAACATTTTTGTGAATGAACAGGGTGTGCAATAACTACAACTTAACTTACTTCTTGGAACCCTGTTTGTTATTATAATGTAATGCAGAATTATTATTATTCTTTTTGAGGGCTTGTTTTATACAGTAGTAATATATGTATTTCTGTTGTATTGACTTCACATGGGGCTTTTATTTTGACAGAACAATGATAGTGCACTGCAATGTCAGTATGTATTTCAGTGTTTACAATGCTCCTCATTACAAATTTGGTGAAATGTGATCACCTCCTCCATTTCTGTGACACTGTGTCACATTTTTAGATTTGTATAAATCTAATAATCTAAAATGTTTGGAATTGGCCGAATGGGTGAACCTGTATCACTTTGCCTTTACCATGAATATGAACCGCACCACAACCACTGAAAACAGCATATCAGCACGTGAACACAGAACCCCGATGTGAGGGGCCCCAAACAATTGTGTGGTTTATGTGGTGATTTATACCTCTACTGAGAAGATGCTCAAGTTGCAAAAGATGTTTTTGTAGTAGGTAATCTGTATGTCATGGACTTGAAGTGCACATGTGCCATGCATCAGTGAGGGTCACACTATTGTCTGATTTAATCCATCTATTATGTTGCAGATACTAGGGTCACTGGCAAGTAACTCTAACTTAACTCTGTGGGGGGAATTCACTAAGAGTGTTTTGCGCCCGCTGATAGCATTGTTTATATGCATGCACTGTCTGTATTATTCCAGCTCCTGATTCACTAAAAACTATGAAAATTAGGTAACGGTGCAAATATGCTCAAAGATTTTGTGCTGAACGCAATTTGCACAATTCCAGAGTTATGGGTCACTTATGAGTGCTTGGTTAAGGAGGATTTAGCAAACCACTGCAATCTAGCATATCTTGCTGGGAATGTACAGCACTGTTCCACTACTGTGATCCAGGCACCTGAGTCAGTTCTTTAAAATGGCGAAGTTACACTCGACTACACCACCCGGTTGGATATATTCTCTTCTCCATCATTTGATATTTTTTTGATGAATATCTCCTGCCATGATCAATAGCAAATATACACAAACATCTCTTTGTAATACAATTCTATTTACCGCATGCTTTATGTGGGTCATATTAGTGGAATGATAATTGAATCAGGCAAAAGTGGCGCAACTGTGAATATGCCATTTCAACTAATTCTGTGTTATTTTCTTACCAAAGCCAATTTTTACTTGCATTTGATGGTTGGAAAATGCTCATTTTGGACTCTGCTTGTTTCTCTTGGCTGTTTCAGTGTTGGCAAAGGACTTGCTATCATAAACATTCCTTTGTGGCCTGTTTTTTTTTTTTAAAGCATTGTTAGTATTTTTGTTTTCCCGACACTGGTCCTGGTAATGCCAGTCCATCCAGATGGAGTCTGATGATGGAGCACAATATTTCTGGCTGAGAATCTCTAATTAGAAAGGCACCATGATTTCAACAGATTTCAAGGCTTAGCTGCTGATTCTCATTAGCTATACCCATGAGATGTGGGTAAACTTGTCAGAGAATGCTTTCCTTGTAGATATGTTGACACATGCGATTTTTCCTACTCTCCATAAGTTTTTGTGCTGCATTATGTCTTGCGATAGAAGAATCATGTACTGTATTTATGAAGTCCCAAGGCAGACAGAAAAATGTAGTACAGTAACTCACATGCCATTATTTAGTATCAAAATCGTATTTGTGAGTTGAGAAATACATTCACATGAGCTCTGTGTTAATGCAAATGACGATATTATTCGGAAAATTGCCCCAGATCTTGATTCAAGGCCTTCATACATGAAACACACACACATGTATCTCCCTATAAACCCCCGTTCTCCCTCCTATTGGATGTGATGATGCTTATGGCGTGTGTGGTAAAAGTGTTTGCTATTGATTCATGCCGTTTTCTTTGGGGAGTATCTCATAGTCCAGGAAACACAGGCTAAATTGCCTCCTTCAGGCTTATAGACCATCTAATAAACTGAAAAGGATAACAAAGTCTGCTTAAGAGGCATTATGAGCATCTGTTAGTTATGCTGTCAGCATATGTGTTTCCATCACATCCACAAGAAATCCAGTTTTCCCTGCTGCCATTGTCATGTGCAAGCTGCAATAAGTCTTTATTCCCCTGCAGGCATCTGAAGACATGCTTTGACCACAGGAAACCCTTATGACTTTGAAGAAAAAGGTCTAAAAAAGTAAACCTGAAACTTTAATGTCTAGCTAGCCTGCCCAGAATATTTTACAGGTGCTATGGATGCTCTTGTAAAGAAGACCTATTAAGAATACTGCAGAGATCTTAAATGGCACTTTCCATGAACAGGGTACAATTTGGTGTTCCATTACTTGTGTTAAAGCAATTGAAGCACAAATCAAATTTTTTTTTAGAGTGAGAATGTCATGTTTATTCTGCTGGTTCATGTTTTTCATGTCTTTTATTTTGAAAATCTAGTTCCTGTTTCATGTCATGTGGTCCCCTGGTCATGTGATTTCATGTTTCCCTCCATGTTCATGTGTCTTGTTTTCATTGGTTTATTGTCTAGTTATCTTGTTATCAATTCTGTCTTTTCATTGGTTAACTTGTTTGTCTTGTTACCCTTGTTCATGTTTTTAAGCCTCATGTTTGCCATTGTCCATTGTCAGGTATTGTGTGTTAATGTATCATTGTTGGTTCCATGATCAAGTCAAGTCTAGTCAAGTCATGTTTATGTTTATGTTTTGATTCATAGTCTAACCAAGTCATGTCAAGTTTAGTTTAGTCAAGTTCATGTTTATGTTTTGTTCACGTTTAGAGTTAGGGTTTCTGGATATCACGATTTATAATAAACTGCGCTTGGGTTCTACACTTCATTGTCGTCTTCGTCTGCATTGTCATTGCCAGCACCAGCCAAACATTACAGAGAACTATTAGAAAATGATTATACAACAAAAACATTTATTAATGAAGCATGAAAAGTATATAGTTTGTAGTTACTGATAAACTTTATTTGATAGTTTTTGATCAAATTGATATTTTTCCATGAATTGTAAAAAAATTATTGTTTGATCATCTTATAATCATTTTGGTATGATTCAATGGTTGGGACTAGGGCTGGGCAATAATATTATATCGATGTTTAGAAACAAAGTCATTTATCGTTGATAGACTGAACGATGGTCGATGATCAGGTGCGTGCTGCTAGAAAAACTCAAGCAGTTCGGCAAAGTTATAAACACATCTTACTAACTGAACTTAGTAATTAAATCAGCTGGCTATTAGCTGGCTAGCGGCTACATATAGTGCGTAATTTGGTACACATCTATAGCCCTACTGTCATATAAACCAGTAATAGCACCTAGCTATTTGGCTAATATGATATCGTTGTGCACCGAACAGCTATTGACTGAACACAACAGCAACTCCGACATCAACACCATTGCTGTTTATTTATGTACTATTTAGTTAAACGTTTTTTCACAATCCATAGCGCTGTCACGTTGGCTAATTTTTTGACACAGGCAAGAAAGTAGGGCTGGGAATCGATTCCAAAAATAATTGATTCCGAGGCGTTGTGAATTGAGAATCGACTTGAAACATTGGAATCGACTCGCTGTATTGTTTGGACATTTTATTCAGTGTACAAGCGGTAGTGGACAATTACTGTACATTATAATATAAACCTCTTTCTAAACAAGAACTCGTGAGTGATAACAGACAATTTCAGTGTAGGTTAAATGGTGTTTTTAAGATTATATGTGGTAGTTCTTCGAAATACAGGCACAACTTCTCAAACTTGGCTCAAATTTATCTCATGGGATTGAAGCATTGCGCTTTGGTATGTGCATATAGGCCCTGATTTAATCTTAGAATGGAGCTATTAATAGTAGGCCTAAATGTCATTCATACTATTATAAATAGTGCAAAAAACGCTTTGTGGTAAGCTGTTTATTATGAGATATAACTTTTACCTCCTTCGAAAAAATGAGTCTGGAATCGACTCTAAAACCAGGAATTGGAATCAGAGTCGATTCCCAAATTTCTGGAATTGAATAGCCCTATAAGAAATTATTTTTTCTTCTTGTGATGTTTATTTTCGGTTGGCAATCCAGATTAAGGTGCGTTACCACCACCTACTGAGCAGAAAAATTCAATTCAATTAATATAAATTCAACAGATTATGTCAAAATATGACATTGTTGTGTGATTTTAATTGTTGAATTCAATCATGAAGGACAAAACCACTGAGGTGGGACAGGTCAAAATCACACATTTAAAACCAACATTTGGTATCAAACTAACTAGCCTCTACTCAGTGATAAATTTGACTAAATGGGAAACCCTATTACTTACAACACTGAGCACGTAGTTTACATGCACCGCAATAAGATAACTACCAAAAATCAGTTTATTAAAAACTGCATTTACAGAGCAGAGCATGTGTACAGCTCTCTGCACATGCATCAAGCGGAAGGAAGTGTAATAGAACTTCTCTTATGAACGCACCAAGGAGACTGCAGATGTCAAGATATGTAGTGAAAATTTTACATTTTGGTCTGTTTCTCACCCAAAACCGATCATATCACTTCAGAAAACATGGATTAACCATTCAAGTCAGATGGATTTCCTTTATGTCCTTTTCAGAGCCTTTTTTTTTTGCACCCCATTGACTTGCATTGTATGGATAAAAACACCTCATATCGCCATCAAAATATCTTTGTTTGTGTTCTGCAGAAGAAAGTAAGTCACATGAGTTTGAGATGGCTTAAGGGTGAGTAAATTATTAGAGAATTATAATTTCCTTTAATTACTATTCCTTTAACCCAAATATGGGATTCGTAAATGAGCCCTACCTTTGGTCCTCTCGGTAATTTTTGACTGGAAAGAGCAAAGGTGTTTACTTTATTTTTTTATTTTTTTTTTTATGATGATGATGATGATGATGATAATGATACAATTTATTCTTAAAATAAAATAATGTACTTTTGGGATTTTATGCTATTTTGATCTTATTAACTGTATATGTAAATTTCTCAATTTTACCATTGATTTGCATATGCAAATAAGCACATTTATGAAACATTAGTACAGTAAAAACCTACACTTCTATAAGTTGAAACATGACGAAAATATGAGAATGTGACATGTATTGGAGGCAGATTATTGCCATCTGGTGAACAAATTAAAAATAACATGACTTGAAAATCATGTTGTGACTATAATACACAGTAGATGGCTGCAGGGTCTCCTGAACAGTAAAGTGTTTGCCATGGTGCTGCTACAGAATGAACTGTGAGTAAGGCTCAACGAGGCCACATTTATAACTAAGAGCTGTGCGAAAATGTCTTTGTTTCCATAACAGAAAGATGCAGGGTTTTGTCTAGAAGGTTAGGCACCTGCATCTAAGTGTAAATGTTCCCACAGTGGAAAAGATATACTTTTGTACATTGGGGTCACTCAGAATTTTATCTTTGATCTTTGTTCTCTGCGTGTGTATGTGCATGAGTGTGTGTGTGGGCAGGTTTAAGTGGTTTACGAGGACATTTTTTTAGGTTACAGACTGGTAATTACAAGGGTATTATGCTATAAATGTGGTTTATGAGGACATTTCTAGTGTCCCCATAATTCAAATCGCTTAAAAAAATATACTAAACGATGTTTTATTGAAAATGTAAAAATGCAGAAAGTTTTTTGTGAGGGTTAGGTTTAGGGGTAGGGTTAGGGGATAGAATCTATAGTTTGTACAGTATAAAAATCATTATGTCTATGGAGAGTCCTCATAATGATAGCTGCACCAACATGTGTGTGTGTGTTCTGCATTGTGGGTGTGTTATTGTCTCACCCCTCATTTCTGAGTGGATGTGGTTAGCAGTGTGGCTGATTTATTGGTTTTATTTGACAAATTAAAGAAAAGCTCTGTGTTATAGTCTCACCAGTTAATTTTTGAGTGTGAGTGGGTGTGTATGTTTTGCACTCTGGATGTTTAATAGTCTCAAACTTTAATTTCTGTGTGTGTTTTTCTGAATTGTGGCTGATTTCCATGCATCCATCACACAAAATGTGTCGCTTTTTTTCACAGCCACTTAGACTTATCGAATCATGCCCACATTTTTTTGTATGTTCAGATGGTAAGTGGAGGAACATTCACCAAGTCTTGTACCACTCAGATAAAATAAAACATTTTTATTAAGTCATCAAAAGTGATTCCAGTAAAAAATGACCAAAGACCATAGGTGGGTTAAGCACCTCCTTTCACCGATACTTTAATGAGTGTCAAGCCCTGTTTTGTACCCTATTCCTAGAAAGTGCCACATATTTTCAGCTATATTTTCTTGAAACTTTGCCAAACGTTTTACATATGGTCTGCCCCACAGTGAGCTGTCGGGTATCCCGCAAGTATTGCAATTAGTGTACTTTAACTCACTTTGCTTGAGCACCATCTGCAAATGGCAGGAAGCTAACTTTAAGTACTGGACCACCCTCCCACCATAATGAGGTCTATTACGTGTTGCAGTAGATGTAAATGTCAGAGTTTAATGACATGGAGAGGCAGCATGAGTGAAGGTATGAGAGGTTTTTAGTGTTTATTTCCCCCTTTCTGGACTCAGCAAATCCCAGCTCTCCCACCACACATATGTCTCAGGAGGGGAGAGCTCAAGGCCGGCCGGCAATCTTCAACGGTTTAATAAGCTCTCCTAAACCATTTACACAGCTTCTTTAAGAAGAGCCAACCTTCTGTCCACAAGACTCTTACCATGTTCTGCCTCTCCATTTGTCTGTGTTTTATAAGAGTTGTTTGCTTAGGCAAGCATCACTATTACTGTTGCTCATACTTCGGTTTAGGGATTTGAACAAGTCCCTTATCCAGTGTACTAAACTTCAACATGTAACTCATCCCTCATGCCTGTACGTACATAAATAATAACTTGAATCATGCGGCTTGTTGAGGAGAGGTATGCTATCATTTTTTTATGCAGTCGAACTTATGATTTTTGCCTTGCAGATGAAAAAAAAAAAAAACAGGCAAAAAAATTACATAGACTTACATTGTAGGAGAGATCCGAGCCACATCTAAAGTTCAGACTTAGTCAGGTACCAACCACCCAGAACACTCTAGCAACAGCCTAGTTAAGGCTTAGCAACCACCCATTGCACCCAATGCATTAAAAACACCCAGAACACATTAGCAGCCTCAAAGTAATGCCTGGCCAACCACTCACAACACCATAGCATTGTGATGGGGAGTTTTACCCAATCTGGTCATTTATTTACACTCTTTCTCCTGTTTTTGTAGTACTGCATAAATTACAGCTTATTTTAATACATGAACTATTTGACAAACAAACAAACTACAAACTAAAGAACTCAAGTCTTTCCTACCAAAAACGGTCTCTTGTCACTCCTCCTGGCCTTGGATTCAGTGTAGTTGCTATGGACAATTGTTCTTTGGGCCACATATATTTTTTCAAAACCACCTCAATGCAGCTTACCAAACAAGCAAACAAAAGCTTCTTTTTGTATTTCCTCCTCCATTTCCTGCCCCTGTCCTTTGCTTTTTAATTTTTTTGCCTTTAATCTTCAGGAAATTGGACCACACACTAATTATGAGGCGCAAGTCGGGTTTGATGATGAAAGAGGGATGTGTGAGAAGAAAGGGGAGGAAAACACTGAGCATATTCAGTGCAAAAAACGCTACAGATCAAGTGTGGCTTTGCGTGTGCTAGTCTGAAAGATGAATAAGAGCTAGTGTGAAGGTAACAAGCAATAAGTGTGAGGCAATTCTGAGCAAGCACAGGGGAGATCATATAAAGTGACTGGATTAATTTGAAGATATACAGTGTTGGGCCTCATGTATTCAGATAGAAGACAAAGGCAGGCCTAACACAGTCGTAAAAACCTAACTCAAGCCCCCACATTCCAAGTCGTAAATTATACTGATAAAAATCGCGCCAAAATCAAACAAAGGGAGTCCAAAACAGACTACAAATCCCATGAAGCCTTGCTCACTAAAGGATCGAATTCTCAACTCCTATTGGATGAGGCACACAACAGAACGTCCCTCAAACATGACATCATCAGGAGTTGAAATACCTCTGAAATGCTTCTGGGATTTGATTCCAGCAACTTTGTTCACAGTGTATAGACGCAGCTCATCGCTGCTCTCAGGTGCAACCTCGTGGCACAAGGAAGTAACGTCTGACTTGAAACTGTGGCCATACAATCTCCATCTCGCTGGACGGGTTGAGATTACTCTGTGTTCAACCGAACACTCTAACGGATCCGAAGGAGACCGCCGAGCAATCTGCATCTTCATCCGTTTGCCTACAGAAGTGAAGAGATTAAAGATTTCTCTTCCATCTTCAATCAAGTCGACATTTCTGAGTTCTCCGCCAGCCCGCCGAGAATCAACAGCCGTACCGCCCGCCGACAGAGTGAGGAAACGGCCTCCCGTCATCACCCGAGCCTCAAGGCACCGGGTCAGAGTTAAAGGACGGAGGAAAACACATTCTACCTGTGTCCTCATGCGATTCAAGTAAGAGGTTTACGTCTGGGCAGAGATAGAATATTATAGTGTGTTATTCTTGTGTTTCAAGGTTTTTTTGTACAGTTTACGGACCGCCATGTCCGCTCATTATTAATACTCAGGGTATTAATTATCACGAATTTATTTTGCTGTATTGTGGTCCAACCAAATTGGGCTGTTGTGCAATTTCGCCATCTCGGGTGAAACAGGTAAACTGAGTTCATCCATTAAAGAGTCAAACTACGCGGGACTGTTTACGAGCCGTCCACCGCGTCTCTGAGCGATGAACTAACAGCTGCTTTCTTTCCCACGATCACGAAATCGGCTTTAGGGCCGTCACTTCTCTCTCTCTCTCGTACTAACCACACACACACACACACACACACACACACACACACACACATGCGCGACCCCTCACAAACATTCTGGCATACATTTTTGGCTCCTTGATAGCTTAATGCTAAAGCTGATCTTTGTCCCTAAGCTATCGTACAAGCGGATACACGCGGTAACTGGTAGATGCCATTTACTGGTTTCTCGCCGCCTCCATTCGCGGTCATATTCCCTGGCCGGAAGTCTCGTGTGACATACTCTCCACGAGAGTCACGTCCGCCATTTTGTGCGCGTCCCTCCTTACACACACACACACACTGTCACACACACACCTTATGTGTTATAGGATTATTTTTATTTCCATATCTAATCATATCACTGTTTAGTTTATAGTTGTAAGTCAGAAGTTTATTGACTGCATTGTATTAATTATTAATTGATATTACTGCATAAATAAACTTTGTTTATATTACAAAGAGAAGTGTTTTGGTTTGTTTGTGTGTCATGCTGACGGTATGTCAGTGCTCGGATTCAAACCTTCATTCATTGTTTTTTTCCCGAAAATCGATATTCTTCGGATGTCGATTTTCCTAAGAAGACAATCTAATATTGAGACTGTTTTACTATCTGGTTATTAGTCCCTGATTCCAGGGTGGTGCCCCGTCAATGTTAATCCTTATTAATATTCTATTGATTTTTGATAATTGATAATTATCTTTGATCAATAAGCCAGTGTTAATTTTAATTAATGTTTTATCGATGTTAACAATTAACGATTATCTTTGATAATTGTTGATTTAAAGGATTAGGAAAAGCTAACATTGATTCTCATCAATGTTCTATTGATTTTAATAATTAATAATTATCTTTGATAATTATTAATTATTGCTAATAACCAAACCCGCTCCTAAACATAGCACACTACATTTACTGGAGCCCCATATGAGGTTTTAATGAGTTAGATTCAATTGATTAATTTAAATATTAATTAATAACTAAATAAATAATTATTAATTATTTCTGATAGTAACACTGATCTAAACAACCAGTAAAGCCCTACAACAGAATTGCATTTTGTCAGCCATTGATTTTTAGAATAGAAACTATCTTGAGTGTTTCCAAGATTCCCTGTTTTATCTGTAATATAAAGCCACTGGACTGTTTTATTTAGAAGTAAACAGCCTTTTTTATAATGTATCAGACCTTTTGTATTTTTGAAAGAGCCCCATTAGAGCTACAGCATGTAAAGCTGGTTTTTATCAACCTTCTCTGATCAAGTCAGGAATTGGTTTTCTATTCCAGATACATTCATCGAAACGTGTTGACTCAATCTATTGTAAGATGAATGTTAATTTACCTCTCTTAGACAGAAGGTCTCACATGCTTGCACAAAGTGTCTTCACTATTGGTAAGTCAGCGTGTGTTAATGCACTGGGATACGTTCTAATATGAACTCTTGAGATAAAGAAGAAATTGAGATGCGTAGACAGTTAGATTAAGATCCCAAGGACTTTCTTTCATCTTTACATGAAATGCTATTATTGCAGTGAATTTTATCGGTTGGAATGGCTTTTTATGAATAGAATATCAAAATAAAACTGATTTCATGATCAGAGATTGTATTATATATGAGTCAAAAACATTTTGACAGCCCCAACTTAAGGTTTCATTAGGAAATACTGTATGTCAAGAAAAGAAATCCATTTCATGGGGTCTTTAAAAGCGTTTTAGTTTACTTTGCTCATTTTTTAAAACAAAACTGTGGCTAAATTGAATTAATTCATATAGCAGAGATTATGCAACATAAAATGAGGAAAAAGCTTATAATAAAAATGGATTTGTAGCTTTTATGTGGCTATGTATGACCTGTAATTAGGCACATATACAAAATACACACTAATTGAAATTCAAAGGCAGTCCCACTGGCTGAGTAATAGGATGCTGCTAAATGACAGCAATTAACACCTCTTGACCTGAATTATTTTGTTCAAGCTCAAACCTGTTACATATACAATGTTCAAATTAGTGCACTGCCTTGGAAAAACAGTTCATGAGTTCATGACTTTCAACATTTTATCTCTCTTTGGAAAATCAAATTAGATTAACAGTGCTAAATACAAAGCTAATTTTATATTTTTTATCAATGCAGTGAATCTTGGGTGTCCATGTTCTTCTTGGGAGTTATTTGAATATAATTATATATAATATAAAGTTTGCACATTTTCTTCTGTAAAAATAGAGATCATTTGAGAAATGAGAATGTGAAACTGCCAGCTTTTTGCTATAAGACCTTTTTGTATTCAGCTTTGTGTTTAAATTATTCACCAGAATTATATATGCAAATGTTCAGTAGGACCAGTTTTATACTTCAGTTAAATTGAAATATGAGAACGAAGATCTTTTGCTACATGCCATCTGTGGCCTTATGTCACTTACCTCAAAATAATTTTGACTCGTCCCCTTTAAAAAATAAAAACAAAACATAAACAGCAACAGTAAATTAAGTTCCAAATGTACGTTTGCTAGGAGCTTGTTAATCTTGGCCTGCTAATCATATCCCAAGGATATATGTAAGAGGCTGCTTCCCCTGCACCGGTGATGATTTTTCCGGCATCCCTCCACCTCCCCATCTCCACCTTTATATTTTATAATGCCTATACCAATTATTTCAAAATCATCTTTCTATTTCTTGCTTTAGTCAGATCTAAGGGGATCTCAGAGCTCAAACCCAGTCCTGTGCTCGAGCCCCTCTGTAATGGACAGCACGACAAATACGTTTACCTTTTTGTGGTCTAGTACTATATGAACCAGTGAACTCATGAAATACACTTACAATGGAAGCGTTTGCAGCATCTCGAATAAACTATCACACTATTTTGAAAGTATAACCAAAATGACGTGTTAGAATGACTGTAAAAGAAATGTAAATTAAATGCTTACTAACCTTGTCTGTGCAAAGACCAATTTTTTAACTCTTTGTAAACTCATTGCTCATGGCTTTGTAAACTCATTGCTTTCAGTTTCTTTCGCATGATATCCACAAAAGGATACCGGTAAGGGACAATATGATCACACGGGAAGTAAGCATGTTGTTTCCAGTACCCTAATATCTGCCCCATTATGCCATTGACAAGCATCATCTCCCATCAGACATTTTTGCATCAGTTCAGTGTACTTACCTTCTTCTATGATGCAGCTGATAGTGCATTGCATCAGCAGTGTGGGAGACCCGGGTTCTTGTCCCCCATTTTACCCAGAAAGTACTGTAATCGTGTTCGCATAATCATTGATGAGTGCGATTTGGAGATTCCAGTTTCCCTCTAACATGAAACTTAGATTATTAACATTTACTCCACTGACAGTTAGGTTTAGGGTTCGGGATAAAGTTAATAAAATATGCATTCGTCTTCACTGTATTACATAATTTTCAGCTACAAACAACTTACTTTACAACTCACTTTTATCGTCCCTATGTTGCCATTTCACCTGGAAACTGGAGCTCACGTGCTATTACGTTTAAAAACACTTACTACTTAGGCCACTGGGGGCAGTGCAGGGATGGACTGGCCATCAGGAGCACCGGAGCTTGTCTGGTGGACCGGTTGAGTAGTAGGCCGTTTGGTTGAGTAGTGGGCCGATCTGCGAAGCAATCAAGTGCCATTTACTGCTGCGCATGGGAAACACCAAAAGCCAAATACTCCAAAATTGTGACAAAATGGCACTACCCAATTAATCATGGCTGAAGAATCTGTCCAGTGGTAACGCATGGCGTGAGTCATGCGACCATTTGAATTCCACACAGAATTTCTGTTATACACCTGGATAATATGGGAACATTAAATGGCCCGTGTAGCCCCAATATTCTAAAGAGCAGTGATAAGGTAAACAGGAATTTTTGTCCCAGTCCAGCCCTGGGGCAGTGTTTCGAATTTCAGTAAGAACAGACTGAGTTTAGATTAAGATAAATTCACTGACTGTTTCCAAATTCACTGTGAGATCAATCTGTATTAGATAATTTTACAGCTTTAAAGGCCAAGCTTTTTTTTTTTTTTTTTTTTTTTTTTTACTGATGAATTCATGTAAGTGCTTTAACAAAAATACAAATTTCTGCTTTTAAAGCTTATTGGACACTTGGGTGGACTTTCAGTCATTTTTGCAAATTGAGGGAGGAGCCGACAGGGGTGGATTGTCTCTTTATGGAGAGGTCTGACAGCCCATTTGAGGTGTAAAAAAAAACCTAAACAGGGATCATTATGTTTGAAAATATTTGTGTTTTACTGTGTAATTTGCATAATATCTATAAAAAAGAGTTTATGGCCATACTTTCTTATGATTGTCAGAAATTATTGTGTTGTTCCTGTGAATTCTAAGCCCATTACAAAGCAGGATTGCTAGGCAGTTTAAGCAGCCATTTCTAAGATATATTTGTTAATAACAACTGAGCCAAAACAGTCTATGTGCACTGTGAAAGACCATTATCTGAAATTAGCTGTCTGATTTGGGTTTCATAAGGGCATCTTAATATCCGCAGGAGCTTTCTTCATTTCTGCTGTGCATTTTCCAAGCAGCTTACATGAAAGCAAAAGAAACGGAAGATTTTAAATGATTTTTTTGTCAAGTGTTGTTAGATGTGACATTTGCAGATATTGCTGTTCTCTCTGGTTAATGCGTAAGACAAAGTCAAGAGGGAAGGAGTGAGAATTTTCCAATTCCTGCATTTAGAAAGTCTCTGTTTTTTAAGGAACAGTTCACTCAAAAATATAGATTATGTTTCCATTTACTTAGCCTCATGTCGTTCCATAGCCTGCATGCTGTTATTTATTTTTTTCTGGAATGCAAAAAGAGAAATATTTGAAGATTTTTTTTATGCAGTTCATGCCATGCAGTTCATAGTGACTACGGCTGTACAGTTACGTTATTATTCACTTATAATTTTTAATTCCCCTGAATTTTGATGCTAGCCCGTGTGTGTGGCCAGAATTAAAGAGAGAGAGAAAAAAATCAACATTGACAATGTAAACTTTGGTGGAGGTGAAGATTAACAATGAATAACAACTTTTTGTTTGAAACGTTGTTCTATTGTAAAAAAACAAACAAACAAACAAAAAAAAAAAAAAAAAAACAGCATATGGGTTTGGAATTAAATGAGGGCAAGTAATAAAAGAATTTTCAATTTTGGGTTAACTATTCCTTTTAGCATCAAGACCATATCTTTTTCTAATGATCAAAATCATGATGCAAAACATGAAACAAAATCTTTGAATCTTTGAAATTTGAATGCCTTTTAAAAACATTCAATGTCTACTTTGTTAAAAGCAAACAAGTTATGTATTTGTTTGTTCCGAATTATGATTGATGTATTCTTCGTGCAATGAGGGAGATATTATGATTGATGAATTCTGCATGTAATGAGGGAGATTTTAAATTGGCTGTGTCTCCCAGAATCACACTAGTTTGCATCACAGGAGACATCATAAACACTGTCACAAGCGATACACCTCATCGTTGGTATGGCGACCAGCTATTTAGAACCTTACCTAGATCGTGGCGGCTCCTTTGAGGATTGTTATTGTGTATCTGCAATATGCAGATGTGTATTAAAGCAACGGCATAGTAAGCTACCTTTCCATACAGCCCTTTTTCAGCCTGGCATTTGAGTTTGATAAGGAGAGTATTTTTAGCTCCAGGAAAGAGATTGCATTTTGTTTGCACCTCATTTCTCTTGCTCCTGGTTTCTACTCCGAGAAGTCCGGGATGTGCTTTATATGTAATTACAGATTTTGAATTCACCTATCACAACTGCCAGAAGGCAGAAAAACATTAAAGCTTTAAAGCTGCATTTAGATACAGTATATAATGGAAGCATGGAAAATACTATGGTTATGCAATATTTCTGTTATTTGTGAACTAATAGTACCTTGCTAATTTGATTTCATATGTCAGAAGATGTCTCAAACTGTGCTCAGATAGCACACTCAAAAAAAGAAAAAAAAAAGAAAAAAAAAAAGCTCTTTGGCTGAACTAGACAGTAGTTCCATGTGCTCAAAATTATTTTTCTTAACCTAAAATTATTATGTAATCCCAAAACAAACACTTTGTGTAGAAAGAATCTGGTTGAATTGGGTAAATCCAAAAAGAATTAAAAATTTCAATGTTACTCAAATTAATCTCTTTTATTTCTTTATGTAGTAACTAGTTAAGTGAATGTCAACATGCTTAATACATGCTGATTAGAGTGTAGTTTAGAGTGTTACAGAGTGTATATTGGCAATTATGTTATGGTTAGCACAGCATTTTCTCAGTTAAGTGAGCAATCAATTTCATTTGTGACATCTACCTGGCCTCATCGTTAGCTCAAGCTCAAGCTCAACTCTTCACCAAAATGGTAACCCCTAAAACTCCAACATAACAGAAGCTCTGTTAAAAACAAAACATTAAACACTAACATTCCCATTTATATTAATCTTTCACAGAAACACATAAAACAACAATTAATTTTAACATTTAAAATTAATTAGGGAGATTACTCAGAGATTAGTCTCCCTACTAAGTCCTACATTAACACCACAAAAAGTATTCATATAGTTCCAACTCAAATGGATTAAGTAAACTCCCATTTGCGTAGAAAACAGTTAAATAAAGTTGTGACTTTATTCTGGAATTGTGTTGCATTAGCTCATTTTAAAACCCCTTAAACTCTGGTGCATTTTTGGGCTGCCACAATTTTTCACACTCAAATTTAAAAACTCACCATTCATACTGTGGACTAATTGCAAAAAAAAAAGGACTCCAATTATTCATAAATAATATTGTATGTATTTACAATCTTATGATAAACAGATTTAAAAAAGAAAGAAAAAAACATTTTTGTTGTTGTTCTAAATTTGTAAACATGTAATTCTGGTTCTGTTCACTCAGTCTCATTTTGAAAAGTCTCATTTTATTCCACTGGGTTGCAGAAAGCACTAGAAATTGTTTTTTTCTCTATCACATTCCATCACAATATACAGATCTGAAATGTAGGTGGCTCTCTAATGTATTTTAGCCCTCACAGATGTGCTCGTCAATAGGCATTCAGTCTAATTTTCAGTTCAAGCACCACCCTTGTTGTTTCATTACCTTCTCTTAGAATATCTTAGCCTCTGAGTGGACTAGAAGCGCAATCTATGTGTCATTAGAATGCAGAGATCCACCCCTTTGCGATGATATAAAACATTTTATCATCAATAGTCGAAAACATATTTTCTGATGATTTGTTTTGCATGCTTTTTCTTCTGGATAGCATATTTTGTTCTGGACGTCTAAGATACAACATTGGAATATTCAGCCAAGCACCTTTTTGACATGGAGTGCCATTTTTTATTTTCCAGGTCAATGGCTGTGCCGACACCATGCAACCATGGAAATGTATGCGATTTTCTCCTTGTGAAAATGTTTCTATTTTGCATTTTTCTAATTAAACGTTTATTTTTCATTATAAATTATATTAAACTGTTTGAGTGAAAATGTTGTGCAAAACCCGATGATTATGATATAATCATGGTTCTGAATTTTCAGAGCATCTAAAGTGCTTTAATGAAAGAAAACCCATCCTTTTGTGTTATGAGTTAACAAAATTAATGTCACAAATTTGCTTATTTATAACTGATCACGAAATTGTGTGGAATCTTAAATATTTTTTATATTATGTCACTGTAATCATTTAATCACTAGCACGCAAGCAACAGTGAGAGAGGAGCAGGCTATTTTATTTATATGACATTTTTTGCACCTGCATTCCAATCTGCATCTTGATGTAGCCTAATCCTTCCTCATGATCACGCAGCGTGTTTTCATCAGATGAATGGGAGGCTAAACAGTATTAAAGTGTGACGAGACTCGCGCTGCGCATGCAAGCCATTCGCGCATCACAAGCCGATCAACTATTTTGCCCTTTTCAGTTAATCGCACCTGCAAAATCATCTCGGTTACTGTCATAACCTCCGTTCCCTGATGGAGGGAACGAGACGTTGTGTCGATGTAGTGACACTAGGGGTCGATCTTGAGAGCCCGAGACACCTTCAGATCTTTGAGAAAAGGCCAATGAGAATTGGCGAGTAGAATTTGCATGCCACTCCCCCCGACATACGGGTATAAAAGGGAGGCTGGAATGCGGATTCATTCAGGTTTTTGCACTAAGGAGCTGAGACAAGGTACCGGCCATTACAGCGGTGTAGTTCAGCCTGTGGCAAGAGGGACACAACGTCTCATTCCCTCCATCAGGGAATGGAGGTTATGACAGTAACCGAGACGTTCCCCTTCTGTCACTCACTCGACGTTGTGTCGATGTAGTAACACTAGGGGTCCCTATACGAAACACCACAATGGCTGAACTGTGTTACGTGAACTGCCAATGCAGGTGTAGGCAAGCTACTGTGAGCGTAGGAACAGATGCACTCGGACTGCACATAGCCTCCTCAGATGCCTCAAAATGTCATGTAATTCCCAACAACCCTGAGGGGGGGAAGGAGACGTATCTAGTATGGGAGCAGGCCACGCCAGCCGAAAAATTAGATTCAGCTGGGGCCTTTAAATGCCCATAAAATGTGCCGGAGAAGGCGTTCTTTTCTGTTCCTATTCTTTCAGGGGGGGAAGAATAGGGGAGGGTAAAAAAGTGGTGAATATGTCATATGGGCCTAAGGCCGCACATGGAAGAGGCATGGCGGTAGGTCCTGCCCTTCGTAGGGGAGGAGCTCTACAAACGCAGTGACCGGGGCAGAGAGGGCTCTGCCAAGGGAGGCGCGGGTCTACCAAAAAAGGGAGACCGTACCGCGGAAGATACATCACAGGAGGTTACCGGGGTAACCGAGACCTGTACTGCACATGTACTGGGTCCGACTACAAATTCCTCCGCTGAATTCGTGAGCCAGAGGGCTAGGAGGAAGGACATCCAGGGTTCACAGGTCGTGAACACGCATGGGAGAGAAGAGCGCATGGCTTCACCTCGTGGAGGGGAAAGGCGCTATACACAAGTGGTACACCCAGCCAGCTGCACCGCATAACGAAACTTACCTGTTCGTACCTGAAAGAACACGGGACGAAACCGGCTCAACCCGGAGATTGTAAAATCTCGCGAAGGTATTGGGTGTTGCCCAGCCCGCTTCTCTACAGATGTCTGCTAGAGAGGTGCCATTGGCCAGTGCCCACGAGGATGCCACGCTCCTTGTGGAGTGTGCTCGAACCCGCAAGGGGGCGGGCACGGACTGGGTCTGGTAGGCCAAAGTGATGGCGTCCACGATCCAGTGGGCAAGCCTCTGTTTGGAGACAGTGTTCCCTTTCCGCTGTCCACCGAAGCAGACAAAGAGCTGCTCAGAGCATCTAAAGCTCTGCGTGCAATCCAAGTAGATGCGCAAAGCATGCACCGGACACAGCAACGATAAGGCTGGGTCTGCCTCCACTGGGAGCAGCGCTTGTAGGCTCACCACCTGATCCCTAAAAGGAGTCGTGGGAACCTTGGGCACATAGCCTGGTCGGGGTCTCAGGATCACGTGAGAGTCTTCCGGACCGAACTCTAGGCACTCTTCGCTGACAGAGAACGCTTGAAGGTCCCCGACCCTCTTGATGGAAGTGAGTGCGGTCAGGAGGGCGGTCTTCAATGAGACTGCCTTTAACTCGACTGACTCTAGGGGCTCGAACGGGGCTCTCCATAGGCCTAAAAGGATCACGGAGAGGTCCCATGAGGGAAAGAGGCGTGTCCTCGGAGTGTTCAACCTCCTGGCGCCTCTCAGAAACCTGATGATCAGGTCGTACTTACCGAGAGACTTACCTTCAACAGCGTCGTGGTGTGCTGCTATAGCAGCTACATAGATCTTGAGAGTGGAGGGGGACAGCCGCCCATCCAACTTCTCTTGGAGGAAGGAAAGCACTGACCCGACTGCGCACCTCTGGGGGTCTTCGCTATGGGAAGAACACCACTTAGCGAAGATACGCCACTTCAGGGAATACAGCTGACTTGGAGAAGGAGCTCTGGCCTGAGTGATCGTGTTAACCACTGCAGGCGGTAGACCAGTTAGGTCTTCCGCATTCTGTCCAGGGACCAGACATGGAGATGCCAGAGGGTGCCCCATCCCTGAGAAAGAAGGTCCTTCCTCAGGGGAATTTGCCAGGGAGGTGCTGTTGCGAGGGGTGTGAGGTCCAAGAACCAGGTCTGGGTGGGCAATATGGAGCCACGAGAATGACCTTCTCCTCGTCCTCCCTGACCTTGCACACAACCTGTGCAAGTAGGCTCACTGGGGGGAACGCGTATTTGCGCAGCCCCCGGGGCCAGCTGTGTGCCAGCGCGTCTGTACCGAGGGGAGCTCCCGTCAGGACATACCAGAGCGGGCAGTGGGAGGATTCCCGGGAGGCGAACAGGTCTACCTGTGCCTTGCGAATCGACTCCAAATCAGCTGAACCACCTGGGGGTGGAGTCTCCACTCTCCCCTGAGCGTCACCTGCCACGACACAGCATCTGCTGTGGCATTGAGGTTGCCAGGGATATGAGTGGCCCGCAGCGACCTGAGTCGCCGCTGTCTCCAGAGGAGGAGGTGACGGGTGAGTTGCGACATGCGAAGAGAGCGTAAACCACCTTGATGGTTTATATAAGCCACTGTCGTCGTGTTGTCCATCCGGACCAACACGTGCTTGCCCTGGATCAATGGCAATTGCCTCTGCAGGGTGAGCTGTACTGCCAGCAACTCGAGGCAGTTGATGTGCCAATGCAGGCGAGGTCCTGAACAGGAGCCAGCGGCTGCGTGCCCATTGCACACGGCGCCCCAGCCTTTCTTGGAAGCATCCGCCTGGATACTTGCTGTATGGGGACTCCAGCCCGCAGGAACGCAAGGTCTGTCCAAGGGCTGAAAAGGCGGCAGCAGGCGGTGTGAGAGCCACACGATCTGTGCCGCGGCGCCATGCGTACTTCGGGACTCGGGTCTGGAGCCAGTGCTGTAGCGGTCTCATATGCATCAACCCGAGCGGCGTGACCGCTGCTGAGGATGCAGTTTGCCCCAGGAGCCTCTGAAAGTACTTCAGTGGGACCGACATTTCCCGCCTGGATAAGTTCAGGCAGTTCAGCACTGACTGTGCATGCTTGCATGTGAAGCGTGCTATCATTGACACCGAGTCTAACTCCATGCTGAGAAAAGAGATGCTCTGAACCGGGGAGAGCTTGTTCTTTTCCCAGTTGACCTGAAGCCCTAAATGGCTGAGGTGCGTGAGCACCAGGTCCCTATGTGCACACAGTAACTCTCGAGAGTGCGCTATAATCAGCCAGTTGTCGAGGTAATTGAGTATGCGAACGCCCACTTCCCTTAATGGGGCAAGGGCTTCCTCTTTGACCTTCATGAAGATGCGAGGGGACAGGGACAATACCTTGTACTGATATGCCCGACCGTCGAACGCGAACGGTAGGAAGGGTCTGTGTGTAAAATCGAGACATGAAAGTACACGTCCTTCAGGTCTACCGCCGCGAACCAATCTTGATGCCGGATGCACGTCAAAATGTGCTTTTGCGTCAGCATCTTGAACGGGAGTCTGTGCAAGGCCCGGTTCAGAACTCGCAGGTCCAAGATTGGCTGAAACCCACCGCCCTTCTTGGGAATGATGAAGTAAGGGCTGTAAAACCCCTGTCTCACCTCAGCTGGAGGGAAAGGCTCTATCATGCCCTTCTGTAGGAGGACCGCGATCTCCACCTGCAGGATGGCGGCACTATCGTCCTTCACTGATGTTTAGAGAATGCCGCGGAACCGGGGTGGGCGCCTGGCAAATTGAATTGCATAGCCGAGTCGGATGGTTCTGGCCAGCCAGCGCAACGGGTTGGAAAGCGATAGCCACGCGTCCAAACTCCGGGCAAGGGGCACTAACGGAAGGATCGCTACCACCGGCTGGCGGGGGTGTGGTTTGTGTGATGCAGTGGGGCACGCAAAGGCGGGGGCCGCGTTTGCGAGGCCCAGGCTGCAGGCGCTCAGTGTCCGCTAGCTGTGGGGATGGCGACCGTGAGCACTGGCGGTGTGACCCGAGGAGAGAGGAAACTGCTCTTTTTTTGACAATGTCAAAAAGCCCGTACGGGGTGCAGTGAACAGAAAAGAAAAAGGGAACAAAAGATTTTCCTCCTGGCCCTCCACCGGGGGATGGAGTGGTCTGGCTACCAGCTCCGGAGTTCCCGCAGACATCTCGATCCTTGGGTGTCCCGTCTCAGGGGGGCTTGGGAGCCCTCCTGGGGGTCTTCGCGGGTGGCTGAGAAGCGGGGGTGTCCCTCTCCTGCGGGGGGCTCTACGCCGGGGCCAATGCCCACGGCGAACAGACGGGGTGCACACTCTTGAGCCGTGTCGGGACAAGATGTGCTGAATGGCCTCCGTCTGTTGCTTCACCGCCGAAAACTACTGGGCGAAGTCCTCGACGAACTGCGCCTTGTCCGCATCCCTCATCTCGACCAGGTTCAGCCACAAGTGGTGTTCCTGGACCACAAGCATGGCATCATCTTCCCGAGTGCGTGCGCTGTGACCTTAGTCACACGAAGGGCGAGATTGGTCGCCGAGCGCAGCTCTTGTAGCACACCAGGATCAGAACTAGGCTCAGTGTTACTCTTTCAAAGCCTTGGCCTGATGGACCTGTAAGAGGGCCGTGGCGTGCATGGCGGAGGCGGCCTGACTGGCAGTGCTGTAGGCTTTAGTCACCAGAGATGACGTCTTCCTATAGGCTCGGGAAGGGAGTGCCGGCGACTCTGCCAGGTGGTGGTGCTCAGCGGGCACAGGTGTGCTGCGATCGCCTTTTTTTCTTATTTTTTCTTTATTTTCTTTTTTTTTGTATCCACCTGGGGTATCGTGGCATAACCCTCAACCGCCTTACTGTCGAGGGTAGTGAGAGCGGACGAACTGAAGGATTGGGTTCGGGCAGCGAAAGGTGCCCTCCACGATCGCGTCAGCTTGTCATGCATTTCCGGGAAGAAGGTGACTGTAGGGGGGCGTGGCCGCGAGTGCTCAGGGGCGGGTGGAGGGTTCCACTCAAGCCCAACACTCGCAGCGGCTCGGGCAAGCATGGCGGTCAGCTCCGCGTTGGCCTCAGACTGGGCTGCCACACCCAAAGGTGGCAGCCCGGTCAAGTCCTCGGCATCTGACATTACCAAGGCGCTCTCCGATGCAGTGATCGATATCTCATACTGCTCACGAGCACCGAAAGAGACATTAGGCTGGCACTGAGGCGAGCTGCCTGTCTCATCCCAGAACTGGACGGGCGCAAACGAGCGTACCGGGGAGTGGGTGGTCCGTGGGGGTTTACCCGGCGGAACCGTACCCATTGAAGCCCCGAATCACCTTCAGCGTCAACCAGGGGCGGCCTCGTACCCGTAGGTAGAAGGACCAGCGGGGGGGACAGCTGAAGTGGCTTTCCCTTGAAAGAAGGAAAGCCGCGACCGCAACGTTGCCATGGTTATGTTCTCGCAATGAGAACATGAACCATCCACGAATGCTTCCTCAACGTGATTTTGGCCCAGGCACGTGAGGCAGTGATCGTGACCATCAGAGGCGGAGAGGTGACGACCATATCCAGGAACTGCACAGAGACGGAAGGGCATCTTTAAAAAGACGTGTCTTTAAAAAGACGTTCAACGTCACTGTGCCTGCTCTAATAGAGGCAATATACTCTTTAGAGGAAATAAACTCTTTTAAAGCGCTGTCGAAGTTCCCAGGGGCGTAGTCTGCAGTGGAGTGCAGAGTGGAGAGAAAGCCGCTGGAATGCACCATATCTCCAACAGCACACGCTTCTGAAGAGGTGAATGGATCAGTCGTAGTATTCAGCTCGCTGAAATACAATCGCTCGACTCCGAAAAAAAAAAAATCTGAATGAATCCGCATGAAGGTGTCTCGGGCTCTCAAAATCGACCCCTAGTGTCACTACATCGACACAATGTCGAGTGAGTGACAGAAGGGGAACCTAAAACTTTATTTCCAGGTTTAATTTATATTTTGAATAGACTCAGATTTTTGAACCCCACCATGTGGGTTTATGTATTCTCTTTTAATCGTTTAATGTAATTTTGAATATCCATGGTTTAAGGAGGGTGTACCTGTATGCTGGGTTGGAAATCTCAAGGATTAATAGTGGTGTTTTTCTTATTGCATTACGTGTTGTTCTGAAAGCAAAAAGAAACAAATGAAACGGAATGTAGGCTGTCATCCGTGCAGTCTGACCGAAGCAAAGCGGGCGCGTTTACTCAAGCGATTAAAAGAAAGTGAAGTGCTACCTGCTCGTAACTTTTTGTTTAGCCTCCCATTCAGCTCATAAAAACATGCTGCGTGATCATGAGGAAGGATAACATCAAGATGTAGATTCGAATGCAGGTGTGGAATTTATATAAATAAAATAGTCTATTCCTCTTGTTGCTGCCGTGCCAGTGATTACCCCTCCGTGTGCCAATGCTGTTACATGTGCCATAGTTTGCCGACCCCTGTCCAAATATAAAAGCAGATATAAAGTTTTTAGCTATTTGGGGCTTAGAGCAGCAGTTATCAGAGCATAAAAGAGACATTTGTATTTTATGACTTACAAAAATCATATTTCACTTTGTTATTCTTTTGAAAATCTTTCGAACTGTGGTATTAGGGCAACAAAATTAACTGCACATTTACATATCTGAGAGGGAGAGCTTTCATTTGATATATGACTTGCCATTTATGTGCTATGTGAAGGACTGTTATTTTTATATAAATATTTCTACCCTATTACCTCTTGGGAGACAAAGTTGATACTTTGCATAACTGAGAGCTTAGTTACAGGACTAGTTCACTCCAAAAAATTTATTCTGTAATTTCTTTCACCCTCATGTCGTTCCAAGCCCGCATGCTGTTATTTTTTCAGGAAACACAAAGGGAGAATTTTTGAAGAATCTTCACAAAGCTCTTTCCCAGTGACAGTTGTCAAACATCAAAAGGTCTAAAAAACACCATAAAGTACCATAAAAATTGTCCATAGTACTCTTTTGCTATATTCTATGTCCTCTGAAGCCATACAACAGCTTTATGTTAGAAAAATAAATCAAATGTATATCTTTTTTCACTGAAAATATTCCTCTACACGGTTACACAAACAAACACAGCAGTATACATTTTATTTATATATTTATTTATTTTTCTGCCCAATTTGGAATACCCAATTCCCAGTGGTGGCGTAGTGACTCGCCTCAATCTGAATGGCGGAGGATGAATCTCAGTTGCCTCTGCATCTGAGACTGTCAATCCATGCATATTATCACGTGGCTTGTTGAGCGTGTTACGGCTTCACGCTATTCTCTGCGGCATCCACATACAACTCACCACGCGCCCCACCGAAAGCAAACCACATTATAGCGACCACGAGGAGGTTACCCCATGTGACTCTACCCTCCCTAGCAACCCGGCCAATTTGATTGCTTAGGAGACCTAGCTGGAGTCACGCAGCACGCCCTGGATTCAAACTTGCGACTCCAGGGGTGGTAGTCTGAGTTTTTACTCGCTTAGCTGCAGTATAAATAATAAAATAATTTTTATCGTGGGGTGAACTATTTCTCCTGAGCTACATTAAGTCCCTGAGCTATGACTTCAGAGCAATAATAATAAAAAAAAACCTCGGTGTAGTTAACAGGCTGCTGGAAACCTAGGTACAAAAATTACAACATTATTAATATTTTTCTCAATGCTTTCATCTGGTGTTGAATGTGACAGTAATTTTTCCATAAAAGCCTCCGAACTTTGCAGGGGAGATTGAAACAACAGCACAAATGGCGGTCGGTTTCTGCCACCTACAGAAGTGATGATGCCCCCCTATAGAAAATGGGCATCCCTCCCGCTGGCCTTTGGCTATAAACTGCTAAGACTGTGGTCATGTGACCTGCCTGAGTGTATCTTAATTAAGACTTCATGTACTCCCACACTCCATTTTTCTCTGGGCTTCTTTCCTTCCATCTCTCTCCACAATTTTATCCACACGGGATCCAAAAGTCTCAGACCACATTGAAAATCTGGGATTTAAAATAACATTTTAACCTTGAAATAAGTGCATTTTGGGGATTTTGAAAAAAGAAAAGAAAAAAGTAAAATAAACAAATGTTAAATAATTATGTAATTCTGCACTAATTCTACTTCACTAATAAAAAAATAAAAAATATGACTGTACAAAGGTTAATATTTCCTTTTTTTCCATTGCAGCACACAAGATGCTCTGTGGAACATTCTCAAATCATGCTGGAATATCATGGATAATCAGGGTTAACAAACTTGTGGAGTCAATGCCAGCTTGAGTGCATGCTTTCAATAAATCAAAAGGGGTACATACCAAATGCTAATAAAATTTGAAATTCTTGTTCATTTATCATTATTTTTTCACTGAAATTGTTAAGATGATAGCATAATTTGAAAAAACAAAAACAAACAAACAAACAAACAAAAAAACTTTCAAAGTGCAAAATAGAATTTGCACTAGTCATGTCAGACTTTGGACCTCACCATAGCTGAGTTAACTCCAATATACATTTACCCATCTAAACTTGCAAGAGTACTCTGGGAGCTAGTTGTGACCTATTCTCTGTAGTGTGATGAAAGATATGATTTCCATCACTCACAGCTCCTTGATTGTTCTGCTGTAAGGGTTTGATGACAGGCCTAATGTGTAAGGGAGACAGATAGAGAGAGAGAGAAAGGAAAGGTAGACTAATGCTAGTCCTATTGCTCTAGTGCTGATGAAGAGTAATGGACATGTATGTTATTAGTTCTTTAGGACCCCCTTTTCTTCCTTTAACACACATCTTTTCTTTCTCTTTTTCCCCTCTAAGTACCTGTGTGATGAATGGTTGCTCGTGGTGCCGTTCATGAGCATGGCACGGAGGACCAGTGGGTTTGTTTGTACTGTAAAGCAGTTTTGTCAGTTAAATACTCTCATTTTATCAGCCTGCGAGGTGTTGTGGATGTTGTAGTTGGTGTTTCTTTCCAATGATTGATGCAGCTGGTGGCTCTTAAAATGCAATGTGGTTGAATTACCAAGCAATGGCAGGAGTAAGTGTGATTTTGAGGGTGTATTCGGAAATCTGTTTGAACACAGTTTTTATGTTTGCATTCCATTTAGTGACACTAGTGTTGCAGAAATTCCACATTTCAGCTTTATGGGTGGTTTCTAGGGTGTTGCTAAGTGATTTCTAACTGCCCCAAATCTAAAGAGCTGAAGTATCAATGATATCCTGGTCCCATAGCAAGTCTATGGGATTTTTTTCAGGCATTTTATCATCCACCAGTTTTCTAGTGAAAGCAGCACAGGGCCTCATTTCTGACTAACGATTAATCTTAGTGGTTTTGAGTGTTTTTTGTTGTTTCCATTAACAATTTTACGAATGTTTGTTATTTTTTAACATGTGTTTCTCAAAGCTGCACTTAACATGAATGTGCGAGGATGCACTTAATGTGCTACTTAAGAGAGTCGCTGTCCAGTGTGAAGTGCTGAAATATGACCATGTAGTGCCGCTTGTATAACTTCATTGTTTATACATAACTGTATAAATACTTATAATTTACCACGCTGGAAAATGTTTACATTTATTTTCTTAAATACTCTAATTAGCCTAATTATACTGCATATATTAAATATTTAGTTTTGTTAATTTTGTGCAGAACCATCACTTGATACTTTTCACAATCACTGCTTCGTTTATCTGTACGCCTCTTTTCTGGTTTTTCAGCGGTGAAAAGGTTGAGCCCTGTTGGACGACACGTTGAAGGCATTGTGTCCCGTACTGAAGCTTAAAAAGGCCCAGGGGCGACCACTCCCCCCACCCCCCTCGAACAGCACCATCCTGTTTAAGCTCTCAAAATGTTTAATTCACCTGTTTTTGCATCACGAAAAATTGGCAACACTACCTCCCAAATACAAGCATACTGTATATGAATATGAGGTTTACTGTGATGCCAGTATTGCAGAGTACAAAACATGGAGGTGGAAGCTACGCAAGTGATGGTCTGCTCTTTACCACTCCAAAGAGATTACTATGGCATAAAACAATGTTTAGTGATGCGGGCGAGAACACCTTTAGGTGTGAGAAAAAAAGACACTTTTTTTTCTTCACTCCCTCTGAATTTGAAACATAGAGTTGTCTGCAACAATCATCCCACGCATAAATCAGTGTAGGCCATATTATTCATTTACTAATTAATATATGTATTCTTTCATTTTTCTATTTTATGCATTAATTATTATTTTTAATTGTTTATTAAAATAAAAAATAAATAAAACATAAAAGTATCCTGATATTAAAGTGTCATTGTATATTGCATTAAGTGTCACAGTTGAGTTGCAGAGATGAAGGACCCAAACGTAACGATGGAACAAAAAGGCTTTAAGCAAACTACAAAAAGCAACATAAACCTCTCACAGTGGAGGGAAAAATGCAAACCAAAACAGAACAGGAATATAACTAGAACACAGGTGAAAATAAAACTGACCAAAGACTAGAAGATAACACCATCTGACTGACTAAACTAGTCACCAGAGGGCTTTTCCGCCTCCTGGTGGACTGCAGCAGGAACCAATGCCTCCAGGCTATCAGCTGCAGAGGGCTCAGCTGATGGGCTGGGCTTCTTCCTTCTCCTCTTCCTAGGTGTGAAAGCAGTGGCTGAGGTGTCCACTTCCATGTGGGGGGGTGTCCCCATCCTCGGGTTGGGATGAAGATTGGAAGTCTTGTGGCTGTGATGAACATCCTATTTCATGGCCAGCCTGATTGTCTCGAAAAGACTCCCACCCTCACCCTGATCTGGGATGCACAATTTAATGGGACATCTCCAAGTAATTGCCATGACATCTCCAAGTAATTGGAGATGTCATGGCAACGGGGCTGGCATACTGCATGTCACCTGCAGACACAAGAGGAAGAGAAACAAACAGGGAAACAAGCAGACATGACAAACTAATAGAGGGATGGAGGCACAGTCACAGTCAGACTGTGACAGTACTCCCCCTCCCCCCCAGTGGACACCTCCTGGCATCCAACAATCAGACTATTACTGGTAGGAACTGATCCAGGGAGGGGGAGTGGGGTAAACCATGGGGGTGATCCAAGTTAGGGTTAGTGTCCAGTGGTGTGGGAGGAGGCCTAAGGAAAGGGCCAGGGAGCCAGGACAGGTCTGGTGGATGGCCAGAGAACCAAGTCCGGCATGGCAGATGGCCATGAGACAGGACGGATCCGGTGGGTGGCCAGAGAACCAAGCCCGGCAGGCAGACAACCAGGTAGCAAGGTCAGATCCGGTGGGAGCGGCCAGAGAAACAAGCCTAATAGGGCAGACAACTAGGGAGACAGGACAGATCCAGTGTGGGGCTAGGGACAGACCAGGCAGACGAGGAAGTGGACCCAGGGAACCAACAGGGACTAGGGAGTGGTTTGAGAAAAGACTGATCAGACTGGTGGGTGGCCGCTGCGGCAGGCTGGACCGACTGGTGGGCCGCTGCTGTGGGCTAGACAGACTGGTGGGCCACTGCAGTTGGCTTAACAGACTGGTGGGACACCACGGCAGGCTGGACAGACTGAGCGTTGGACGCTGGGGGCTGGGCAGTCTGTGCGCCGGATGCTAGGGGGCTGGGCAGACTGAACACCGGATGCTGGGGGTTGGGCAGACTGAGTGCCTGATGCTGGGAACTGTAGGAGATCAGGCAGGGTGATGGCCATTTGGGAAGGTCGCTGGACAGGGGTCATACTGGAAGTGGGCGGCTGCTGGGCACTGAATGGATTGAGCCACAGATTAGTGGCAGGTGTCTGACAGATGCTGGACACTGGACTGAGAAAAAGACTCCTCTGCCTCCTGGCGGTCACCAGCAGGCTCCTCTGCCTACTGGTGGACTGTAGCAGGAACCAACGCCTCCAAGTTGTCAGCCGCAGAGGGCTCGGCCGATGGGTTGGTGTGACAACGAGGAGGGCGTGGCCGGACTGTGATGACTGGAGTCATTCAGCATGCCCTGGATTCGAACTTGCAACTCCAGGTGTGGTAGTCAGTGTCTTTACTTGCTGAGCAACCTAGTCCACCCTGTCTTTGTTTTGTTTATGTTGGAAAGCAGTTTATGTTATGTTTAAGTTCCTTTGTGGCATAAAAAGTTTATGTTGATTGTTCAGCAGGTTCCCGCCTCCTCCTTGCCCATCCTGTGAATACGTTACAGCTGGGCTTCTTCTTTCTCCTCTTCTGAGGTGTGGAAGCAGTAGCCGAGGTGTCCACTTCCATGTGGGGGTTGTCCCTGTCTTCGGGTAGGGATGAAGATTGGAAGTCTTCTGAGGCACATGCTGTGATGTTCTCATTCCATTTCATGGCCAGCCTGATCGTCTCGAGAAGACACCCACCCTCACCGTGATCTGGGATGCATGATTTAATGGGCTCAGTAAGACCTGCCCTAAAAAGATCAATAAGGCAGATCTGATTGTATCCCAGACCCCAGGATAATGCCAAAAACTCTAAAGCATACACCCACATGGACTTGTCCTTCTGCCGTACCCTGCGCAGCTTCTTCACGTGCTCTACACGTTGGTGAGCAGAAGAACCAGGTTTTTAAAAAATCTATCTCTGCTGGGTATATCTGTGGCTCAATTGTTATGTCACAACTGTGTTGCAGAGATGAAGGACCCAAATGCAGAGGTGGAACAAAAAAATGCTTTATTAAGCAAACTACAAAAAGCAACATAAACTTCTCACAGTGGAGGTAAAAAGGCAAACCAAAACAGAACAGGAATATATCTAGAACACAGGTAAAAATAAAACTGACCAAAGACTGGAAGATAACACAGACTGACTAGACCGACTAACACACAAAACAATTGAGCACAGGACAAAACATGAGGGAAGCTAATATAGGGAGAGGTAACGAGAGACAGGTGACACAGCTGATGAGCTGATGGCAGTAATTGGTGATGTTATGGCAATGGGGCTAGTATACAGCACGTGGCACCTGCAGACACAAGAGGAAGAGAAATAAACAGGGAAACAAGCAGACATGACAAACTAAGAAATAAATTTCATACAATTCTTGAAAAGGTGTGTTTGCTGACTTTTTAAAGACATAAATCCAATCCAAAAAATTATTCTAGCTATACTATAATAATAATAATAATAAAAGATCTAAACAAACAAGAAATGTGATGGCATATTTCATTCATTCAAATCAATCAAATCAATTTATTGTCACTTAACCATATACACAATTGCAACAGTAGTTGAAAGTGTTCTGTGCAGTTCCAAGCAACATAGCTGTCATGACAGTGATGAGACATGTACCAATCTACAATAAACATCTAATTTACACATGACACAAATACAGTATACAAAAATAATATACAGTATACAATATACACAATATAAAATACACAGTATACAATAAAAATACACTGTATCCCACCCCCTCCCTCCCCATTTACACATGTAATCTGTTGGGAATATATATGCAGTA
This sequence comes from Myxocyprinus asiaticus, assembly GCF_019703515.2. Taxonomy (NCBI): domain Eukaryota; kingdom Metazoa; phylum Chordata; class Actinopteri; order Cypriniformes; family Catostomidae; genus Myxocyprinus; species Myxocyprinus asiaticus. Next base: position 19,944,329 of record NC_059378.1, on the reverse strand, counting down.
AGGTGTTGTATAGTGTTGTATAGACATTCGGGCTGTCGGTTGATAGTAAGGAGCCAGTGTGTTATTAAGAGAAAGTATAAAGTATGAGAGTCCAGTATGAGAGTGCAGTGCTGATGTATATTGATCGTGAGAGATCAAGAGTTCAAAAGTCAGATCGGTTGGGGTAAGAAGCTGTCATTAAGTCTGCTGGTTTGGGTCCTGATGCTTCGATACTGCCTGCCTGATGGTAGCATTGAGAGCAGCACATGGCTTGGGTGGCTGGTGTCTCTGATTCTCTGAGCTTTTCTCACACACTGCCTAGTGTAGATGTCCTGGAGGGAGGGAAGCTCACTTCTGATGATGTGTCTGACCGTTCACACCACCCTTTGCAGGGCTTTGCGGTTGAGGGTGGTGCTATTGCCGTACCAGGCAGTAATGCAGCCAGTCAAGATGCTCTCTACAGTGCTGGTATAGTAGAACAGTGTGAGGATGCAGGGTTCATTGCAAACTTCCTCAGCCATCTCAGGAAGAAGAGGTGCTGGTGAGCCTTCTTCACAATGGCCTCTGTGTGAACGGACCATATGAGTTCCTCAGTGATGTGGACACCAAGGAACTTGAAGCTGCTGACCCTCTCCACTGGTGCTCCATTGATGGAGATGGGGCTTTGTTCTTTATCTTTTCTCCTGAAGTCCACCACAAGCTCCTTGGTCTTGCTGATGTTGAGAGAGAGGTTGTGCTCCTGGCACCAGTGTGTCAGAGTGTGCACCTCCTCTCTGTAGGCTGTTTCATCATTGTATGTACAGGAGTGAGCTGAGAACACAGCCCTGCGGGGCTCCAGTGATGAGGGTCAGCGATGAGATGTTACTGCCCATTCTGACCACCTGACAGAAGTCCAGGATCCAGCTGCACAGCGAGCTGTTCAAGCCCAGAGTTTCACGTCAAGCTATGAGGGCACTATGGTGTTGAATGCTGAGCTGTAGTCCACAAACAGCATTCTCATATATGTGCTCCTTTTTTCCAAGTGGGAAAGAGCTGTGTGTAGTGTAAATGCAATGGCATCATCAGTGGAGCGGTTGCTTCTGTAAGCAAACTGTAGTGGGTCCAGGGAGGCAGGCAGCACAGAGCAGATGTGGTCTCTGATAAGCTTCTCAAAGCACTTGCTGATGATGGGAGTTAGGGTAGCAGGACGCCAGTCATTTAGGCAAGTTATCTTTGACTGTTTTGGTATGGGCAGAGTGGTGGACATCTTGAAGCATGTGGGAACCACAGACAGGAAGAGGGAGAGATTGAAACTGTCCGTAAAAACACCAGTTAATTGATCTGCGCATGCTCTGAGCATAGTCGCTTTGAAGTCTGTGATGATGTTGATTCCCTGTCACATACTCCTCACGTTGGTGGTGTTGAACTGTGCTTCTACTTTGTTCTTGTATTGCTGTTTGGATGCATTGATGGTTTTGCAGAGAGTATAACTGGCATGTTTATACTCCTCCATGTTCCCAGAATTAAGAGCAGAGGTCCGTGCATTAAGTGCCGCATGAACATTGCCATTAATCCATGGTTTCTGGTTCGGGTAGATCTGTATTGTTTTGGTCTGCACCACATCTTCTATGCACTTCCTGATGAAACACGGTATGGTGTCTGCGTAGACCTCGATGTCGTCATCAGAGGCGGACCAGAACATCTCCCAGTCCACGTGATCAAAATAGTCCTGTAGCATAGATTCTGATTGGTCCAACCAGCACTGGATCGTTCTGAGGGTGGGAGCTTCCTGTTTTAGTTTCTGCCTGTAAGCGGGCAGAAGCAGAACGTAAAAGTGGTCCGATTTGCTGAATGGTGGGTGGGGGAGGGATTTGTAAGCATCCTGGAAGGGAGAGTAGCAGAGATCCAAAACCTGTTCCCCCCGTGTGCTGCACATGATGTGTTGGTAGTATTTAGGCGTGATTGTCCTGAGGTTGGCTTTGTTAAAGTCCCTTGTAACAATGAACTCAGCCTCAGGGTGCATGGTTTTCTGCTCACTTATCCTCCCATACAGCTCACTTAGTGCTTGCTCTGTGTTGGCTTGGGGAGGAATGTACACGGCTGTGTTGATGACCTCCATGAATTCTCTTGGAAGCCAGAATGGTCGGCACAGTAGCATGATGTATTCCAGATCAGGCGAGCAAAAAGGCTTGATAGAGACTTCCTTCGATCACACCATGAATTGTTGATCATAAAACATACGCCCCCTCCTCTGTTTTTCCCCAAAAGATCTTATGTTCTGTCTAGGCTCAATTGCTGAATCTGGAACCTCAGTAGATATCCAAGTTTCTGAAAGGCAGATACTGCAGCAGTCTCGCATCTCTAAGTTTGCAGAGCTTGTTTTCCAGAGACTGAACACCCAGATAGAAGAATGCTGGGTAGTGGAGGTCGGTTGTCATGGCCAGCTCTCCTTCCCCTTTTCCGGCTACACTTCCGCGGTCGCAGCTGCACATTCCAAACAAAGGGCTCCACTGCTGTGTTTGTAAACAGAGCGTCGTTGGCATTGTGGAACTCAAAGCTTGGTTTGCGATATGTGACTGAAAAGACAATGTCTAGAATAGTTTGTCTGTCGTAGACAAAAACACTGATGACATCTTACACAAAAATAACATGAACAAGAACATTAAAAACAAAAAACTGCTAAGTTGTGTAGGAGCTCGCAACATGGATGCCATCTTCTGCGCCATCGCTCGGTTAGTTTAAATAAAATTCCTTGTATTACAAAACTCATGTATCTTTTATTAAACATTGCCATATGTACATCCAGTCAGTAACTGCACTGCTTGATTAAAGAAACATGACATTACAACAGTTCTAGAGACAGTTTAGACTGTTCTGTTGTCTAATGTTGTACTTCAAACTTTTAAGACTTCTACAGTTCTTATTTAATTTAGAGTTGGACATTCCTAACTTGCACATCAGTGTAAGATTAATACCATACCGGATTATACCGGAAGTGGCGTATGTTTCGTGCTGTAGATTCAAAGTAACCTTCTGACTTAGTCATTCTTTCGGGAATCGGACTATACCGGAAGCACTTTTGCGTTATAGCGCAGTTTGCGCTATAGATTCAACAGAATCGGCTTATTAGAGTCATTCATTTGTGTGTTTTACACTGTAGGAGGCAAATTGCACATAGGGGAACCATTACCGGAACCGAAAATCATGAAGAAGATATGATTCTGGTATTTTTTAAAGAATGGAACCGGTTCTGAACAAGAACCGGTTCCTGTTTACCTACCCTAATTAAGTGGAAGTACCTCAACATTATCTGCATTAAATTAAGTGTATTAGGTTTGATTGTCCTGCAGGCGTTTGTATGTCTATCTCCCTACGATGTTCTTAGCACTCGTAATTTCTACAACCATTTTCAAGTACTACTTAAGTAACGATGGCTTTGGGAAACAGGCCGTAAAGCTAAGATGAATCTTAAGATGGATTCTAAAATCTACTTACAGGGAAACAAGGCCCTGTTTTGTGGTAACTTTATGAGAGTAAGAATTTAATAATGACTTTTTGGTGTTTAATGTTCTAACCTGAAATGCAGCTCGGTTCTATTAGTTTTTTAGCACTCCTCACACGCAGTGCATGGGATACCTGATTCGCATCTGAAAGGAATGCAGTACTTGAATGAGCATAAATATGCATAGCACACACACATTTTGGGTTGTCAGCTTTCTGTTATTTTAAACTATTTTAATCAATACTTTTCAGTATTAAATGGATTATATGTATCTTTATAATAAAATTTCTTTCGCTTCATCTGCCATCTTGGATTTTCAATGTTACCTTAGAATTTGGCCAAGATGCAGTGTCTTAGGAGGCAGCATAATTAAGAACAGGAACAGCCGTATCACTTTGGGACAGCGAGACTTAAGTTTTAATAAATTGTAAATACTTGCCGCTAATTTTAGATGCAGAATACAGTAACTTATCTGTCAAAAGATATTAGCTCAGAGAGCAGCAAATATTTTCATTTCATTAGATACAAAACCCAAACCTCCCACTAATATCTCCATGTTATTGTATATTTTGTGGACAGATAAATATTAAACCTTGAGCTGTGAGAATTCACAATGTTTTGTTCAGGGAAAGAAGTAACCTATAATCAAGGAAGATGAATCACTGAAGATGAAAGTGTTTTCCTGCAGCTGTGCCAATGAGTCAGCTGGCCATGGGAGTGTTGCTGCAAGAATAGCTTCATCAAAATATTTCTATTACACACCAAAGCCACTTTATCTATTTTTATAACTCTGTCACTGAAATGTAGAGAAATGTAAATGTGTGATTTTGAAATGTACATATGATCAGGAACTTATCCACCTTGTTCCGTAATGCTTTGCGTGAAATATTGCCATTAATTCCGTTAAGGAGTAAACACAGTTCTCGTCGCGGCATACGTCCATTCATTCTTTTGTTGCAGTGTTGGTCATTAATTCATACATCTAGATGTGTTGGGATTTTGAGAAGAGGGTCTCTGATTTCATGACAAAATACATCAATCTCCATGTCAGTTACTGCAAAAAAGTGAGTGCAAAAAAAAAAAAAAAAAAAGGTACACTGTTTCTCCCAGATACAGTTGAAATTTAATCTGAGCACAAACGCAACATTTTGAGCAAAGTTCTCAGTTATTATAGTGGAGTACCTGTATTGCTTCAGATGAGTGCTTGTCATGTGTGTCCCTGCTTGTTGATATCAGACAAACTGAAGAAGATCTGTGAAGATCTTGTGCCTGTATCTGTATATGTAAGTGCTTTTTAAAATGTTCCGATCTGATTATTATTTTCTTTTAAAGCCGTCTGTAACGGGCAAAGTTTAAAACTCTTGTTTTAGCGCAGTTTTATTGTCACCTGAGGCTGATGCTGCGCTGTTGTCGTTGACGCATGAGCGTGGAGTTAACACCTCAACTTTGTTGTGGACACATATGTTTTTGACTTACTCCTTATGTGTTTTTTTTTGTGATCTGAACACAAAATGTTTTGCACCCCCTTTACACCGATATTTAGCGCTGACCACTTATGATCAGATCATATGAAACACAACTTAATACCAGTTTTAAACTGGGTCTTAAATGACTGCAGACGGATATAGCCAATGCTATTGAACGACTATCAGTGGAAGTCACACCCGCATCCACTTCCCTAGTAAGACCCTCAGGAAAAGGTGGATATACTACAAGACCAAAAGTAAGTGGTCACCTCATTCTAGTTAATGGCTATGGTTAATTTTAGATAAAGCTACTACTAGCTGGTGCATAAAATCAAGCATACAGACATGCAAGCTCCTTACACAGTTAAATGTTCAACAAGCATATATGGGTGTGGTGTTTGGCTGTCCTCATACTTTTGGGCATGTAGTGTATCAGACGTTTATGTTAAGCCAACCAATCACTCTAACCATTGCTGTTCAGCGGTTCTCAGGAGAATTCATTGATGTACTGTAATGTTCTTATGGATTCCTGACTATGACTGTTGCTTCATGGCACACAGAGGGAAGCAATCAGGTTTGTGTCAAATCTTTTGAGTGTACTTGTCTCCGTGTGTAAAAATAGGACGTGTGTTGGATATCCTGGTGAGTTGCGAAGGTATCTCTTTGCCACATAACTTAGAGAGCAGGTTTGAAGCAGATTCTCTCAACAGCCTAATTCAGCCGCAACTCATTAATCCAAGCGTTTGAACGATGGCACCTCAGCTCAGAGATCTGCTGTCTCCATTATAGATGACTGCACAAAAACAGCTCCCCAAACCCTGCTAATTGGAAAAGTAAACTTCTTTCTTTTTAGCTTCATTAGGAGATTTTTCACATAATTAATACCTTAAAACATTGATGGCCACTCACTCAACAACAAAGTACAAAGTTGCTCTTTCTGTGGGCATTTAAAAAGTGACCTTATCAAATTTTAAACACATTAATAAATGAGACAATTACATTTTCAGTAGGTATTGAAACGGTGTTTGACACAAGTTTTTAACCTTGCAATCTGCTGTGAATGCTGCTGGTTATCTCGCTAATTGGTTTTGAAAAGATGGACATTCATCACTGTGCGCAACGTAAATAGATAATGGCCGTCAATAGAAATGACTGGTGACTTTATGGCCACTGCCAGACATCTCATTATATGTACTGGCTAATCCAATTATGTCAGTGTGAGTGCACATCAGTGCAAATTATTCTGCGAATACCCGTGAAATTAGGTGCTCACAAACATGTTTCCTCCTGGGAGTTAGGAACATGTGTATGATAATCAACTTCTCCGATCGTCTTCCTCATTGAATGTTCCCACAATCTCAGTACCTTTCTGTTGCACCCTCTTCCATGCAGCTGTTGTGTCTAGAACAATGCAGAGGCCATGTTCTCTGTATGGCAGTGACAAGTCATGCTGACTTAATTGCTTTGGTCTGCATTTATATCTGGAATCTTGTGTTGATAATTTGCATTGACATTATTTGTGTGGGAAGTACCACTCAGTGAACTGCTTTCCTGTTCAACATTGTAATAATATCCCATTGACTTGGAGTACCCACACAAGTATGCTTGTTTTGCACAGGTGTGCAAGCAGAGAGCAAATTTAAAAAATGCACCACAGCATCCTATTCAGATGCCACTGTGAGTACGTTAAAGCAATCTTTTATCATTTTTCAGTGACATTGTTGTCCAACTCAAAGGGATGCAACACCTGCTGTTTAGAGAATCATCTATCTTTATCTCCATAAATTTATAACAGCCACTTCCAGACCTCTTCTGTTTCTTTTTGCTGTTTCAATGATTGATGTATGACCCACTCCTGTGAGTTTGAAAAAGCTGCTCCCATATTTTACGAGCCTTTCATTTGGATGCAGACCTGCTGTGTAGATGTATCACCACCAGGGTTCCATCTTGTAAGATGCCAAAGGCCCCATTTCTCTGCCTGAAAACTGCAGAATCCCTCCTTAGAGCGCAGATTACAGCTGTTAACTGCTCCACATAACTGCCAACAGAAGTAGCCTTTGGCATTATTCTCTATGTAGAGAGCAAGTACGGCACTACATTAGAAACCCATTACTGTGACTTATTTTACTTTTTTTTTGTGCCTTGAGAGGCTTTAGTTGATGCTGTGAAGTGCTAACAGAAGGCAGCTGCTCCTACAAAGATGCTTAAGACTTCTTCAAAAGTGAAAAAGTGGCAATGCATTGCCTAAATACCTTTTCCATGTTTTGAATAAAACACATCTAGATGTTTTCCCACCAATGGGAATACAACAGCTATTTGAACAAGAGCCCAGTGCGTCAATATGCATACGGCAAAAGCAGCTTTCGTCGTCCGTTTCCTTATGCGGCAGATAAGCCCAGGGCAGTCTCATAAGGAAGATAATACTGTCAATCTTTGGATATTATTGCTTGTACAAGCTGGTACAAGTACAGTCAAAATAATGTATTAAAAAAATAATCACTATAAATGTATCCCAAACCATTTGATTTGTTACTGCGAACACCGGGGGATGGTGAACATTGAATAAAGAAATGTGGGTCGGTTCTTCACACAAATCAATCAGAATACTTGTAATACACCTAAAACAGGTCACTTTAGCAATGCAGAATATGTACAGAAAGCGAATTTAACTTTAACCATTGTGAACTAATAAATGTTGCCAGTGGTGGAAAGTTTTTTTTTTTTACTTAAGTAAAAGTACTGCTACTGAAGAAATAATTCGCTTGAGTACAAGTAGAAGTACTAAGAAATATTATGACTCAAGTAAGAGTAAATAAGTAGCTTGCCGAAAAACTACTCAAGTAATTACATTACAAGTTACTTTATGAAGATTATATTATATATAGTATATACGCTTCCATTTTTAAAACACAAAGAAATTTTTGTTCTTGTTCTTCCTATCACCAAGGATGCATTAAATTGATCAAAAATACTGCCAAAATCATTAATTGCAAATTATTATTATGGTTTGAAATAATTGTTTTAAGTGGTATTTATTCCATTTTTTCTTTACCAGTGATGGCAAACATATACTGTGTAACCTATTACTTACAAAAGCATTCTAAAGAGGTAATTTGGTACTTAAGAACATTTTCTTATTATTAGAACAAATGAAATTTGTTGCGCTACCATGTGGAAATCACAATACAGTGAGGTTTTCCCCCATTTGCTGAGGTGTTGAGTTCTTACAAGTTGATTTACACTTGCAAGTCAAATTTTGGTTTTAAAAATAGGCAAAAAGAAACACATTTCTCCTGAAATTCTAATTTCTGCTAAAGTCAAATTTTTTGGAGAGATAAAGGCTATTCCATTCATTACTGTTTTGAAAAAAGAATCTCTAACCAGGATAGAGAGGGAAGTGGTCAGCCAGATACACAACAAAAAGACGAGTAAATCACAGTCTCTAGTTTGAGAAACAGACCTCTCACAGGTCCTAAACTAGCAGCTTCTAAATGCCAAAGACCTGCATTGGTGCAAGAGGATTCTTGGACAAACAGGAAATTTTAAGAATACAACATTTATTTAAATAGAAATAGCAATTTGTAACATTCTAAATCACCTCTAAACTACATAATGTGCATTGTAACTGAAACACATTCATATCTCTGGTTTATTCTCATTCACATATGTCCAAGTATTTTAGCCATTAAGTTAACATACTGTACAAAAATAATATAATGCAATATCATAGAGGAGGAAATTTATCCTCTATGATAGTGCAGCAATTATCCAGATATGGAATGAGATTTTTAAGCAAACTGTTATCAACTCCTACATGCCAGCTGAATACAATAAGGCAAAAATAAACATTTCACACAGTGTTTAGTGAGAGATATGATTGATTCAAACACTAAAAGTGGTTGTTCTGTATATGTATTATTGTATTATAGTTGTAATAATAAAGTCTTAATTAACCCAATTGTTCCAAACCCATATTACTTTTTTCTTCCATGCAACACAATAAGGAGATTTTAGATAGAATGTCAGCCTTGGTCACCATTTACTTTCAGTGAATGTGTTTTTTTCTCTATATATTTTGAAAGTGAATGGTGACAGAGACTGTCAGTCCCTAACATTCTGTCTAACATCTTTTGTGTTCCACAGAATACAGAAGGTCACACGGGTTTTGAACAACATGAGGGTAGGGAAATGATGACGGAATATTAAATTATGGTTGAGCTATCACTTTAAAATGAAAATTCTCTCATCATTTACTCATCCTCATGCCATCTCAGATGTATTTGACTTCCTTTATTCTGCAGAACATAATTTGTGTTCTGCAGAACACAAATTATGATTTTTAGAAGAATATTTCAGCTCTGTAGGTCGGTACAATGCAAGTGAATGGGTGCCAAAATTTTGATGCTCCAAAAATCAAATGCAGGCACCATAAAAGTAATGGACGATCTTCAGAAGTAATATGATTGGTGTGGGTGAGAAACAGATCAATATTTAAGTCATTTTTTGCTAGAAGTTCTTCTCCCACCCCAACAGGTGGCGATACGCAGAGAAGAATGTGAATCACCAAAAACAAAAGAAGAATGTGAAAGCGATCTGTTTCTCATCCATACCCATTCCATCGCTTCTGAAGATATTGATTTAACCAGTGGAGTCTTATGGATTACTTTTATGCTGATTTAAGTTATTTTTTTATTTTATTTTTGCTTTAAAATATTGGCACCCATTCACTTGCATTGTATGGACCAAAGGAGCTGAGAAATTTTTCTAAAAATCTTCATTTGAGTTCAGCAGATGAAAGAAAGGCATACACATCTGGCATGAGGATGAGCAAATGATGAGAGAATTTTCATTTTTGGGTGAACTATCCCTGTAAGGGCACTTTTCAGATATGGATGAATTTGTCAATAAGAAGAGAGATTTTGAAACCTTTCTAGTAATTATTACGATGTAAACGTGAACAATTTTATATTTTATATAATGCTGAAATATAGACCAAAGCAAGATCATGTTTTATTAATGCCTACTTTCACTATTTCATAGCTTTTAGTTCTTAGTTCAGTGTAGTTACAGTTTTCAGTGTCGAAAGAATTTAGATCATTAGTTCTGTACGCAGTACTGCCGCTCCCTAAATGCAGAGTACACAGCCTGCATAGGGCACCACGTGCAGAAATGCTGTCTGTTCGTGCTCCAGTTGTCAATAACGCGATTGACAGAGCAAAAGGCATTTCCACTTGGATACTTACATGGATTTATAAAGTAGGAAGTTTAATCCACATGTTAAGGATGTTTCCCTGCACTAATCAGCCCGAAGTAGCTTTGATAGTTACCAGTATCCCCACGAGGGTGCGAGGTAAATGCGTAAATACTGCTCATGACATGCGGGACGAGGGACAAAGCACACTGATATATTGCTGCAGATTTAAAAATTTACACTTAAAAACTGATGTCACAAGAGCCCATATTTACAGAATCACCCTGAAAATGAGCATCACCATGTTTACAGAAAAGCCTGTGTTATCATTAGAGCCACAACTTACCTCAGCATGCTTCCTTAAATTGGAGCTGCAATTTTAATCTTGAAATATCCGCTTGACTTGGTGTAAAATGGTGTTGCATGACGAAACTATTCTTTTTTCACTGTGCAGAGTAAAGAAAGTGTTTCACTTTGTTTGAAGAGCTAGATGCTGCAGCAGTGATGGACTCGGTGAGTGACAGTCTGTGACAGCGCATGCAGCTGTGTGAACTTCCACTCTTGTAATAGTCCTATTCAGTAATCACTCAATAAATTACGCATTTAATTAAAATTAAACCCAGTAATGTAACGACAAGAACGCCGCCCATTATTACGAAGTAAAAGTTAAAAAAAATAAATCATTAGAAATTTACTTAAGTGAGAGTAAAAAGTACCCACTTTTAAACCTACTCTAAAAGTATTTTTTTTTTCCAAAAAGTTACTCAAGTAAATGTAACAGAGTAAATGTAGCACATTACTACCCACCTCTGGGATTGATAGAAGGGATAGCCCGTCTGTGCGTGCAATGCTGCGAGGAACTGGACAGCGGTGGGAACATTTTTTCCATGAAAAGTCAAAAGAAGATCGCAGTATATGTAATTGTAACTATATCAGATATTATTAATAAAACAAGGTAACTCATTGCATGGGCATTTTTTTGCCCCCATATTTTGAATTTCTGAGATATTTTTGACAATTTCGGTAGCATTTTTGCCCGAGTCCCTGTTACTATTGGCATTGTATCTTTCTAAGGTATATAAAAGGTTTGTTTTAGACATATAGTAGCAAGTAAACAAGATATCCCCACATATATGTCAAACTACATTGTTTTAATGTTTGACACAGTTAAAACATTGGCTACCTTAAAAACAAGTGAAGTTTGATCAGTGGTTAAACATGTTCAGACGGTTCCCTCTGTACCTGAATGAACAGCTCCTTTCCAGAATAAAATGAAATATGCAGAAAATCACAGTATTACAGTTCTTGTATAGTGACAGGGCAGAAAGTCATGGAGAAGCTAGAGAAGAGAGGACACCGGCGGCAGTTTATGCAAGCTGCTGCTGTGCTCATGATGCTTTCCCTGCAGGCTTCCGTCGTGCACGCATAGTGTGTTTTAGTTTATAAACAGATTTAGCGCTTATAACTTTCTTCTTCCCAAAAATTCAGAAATATTATGTCTTTTTTTGTACTTTGTAATTGTGGTGGAAAATAATTGTAGCGAAGTTGAATACTTCATTTTTAATCAACTCAATTAAAAGTAAAAGTACTATATTTATTTATACTTAAAAAAAAGTGGAAAAATGTGAAAAATGTACTCGTAGTTGAGAGAGTAGTTGTAATTCGTTACTTTCCACCTCTGAATGTTACTGATTAATCTTTAACCACTGTGAATAAATGTTGCTGAGTTCAATTGAATTGAAAGATTTACATATCATGTATATGACATATATCATGATGGCAAAATGTTAGCCCAGCATATAATTTCACAATTCTAAAATTCTGATGTCCTTCGTGTCAGTCTATCAAAGCCAAAGGTTTCTCAATGAAAGAAGAGAAAACTGCTTTTGGCATCTACATATTGACACATGGGGCTCTTGCACAAGAATCAGTATTTGATGCCTTGGGAGTGAGAATGAGTTGGACATGACTAAGGCCGTCTACACACTAGAGTTTATGCTGCATCAGAGAACATTGCAACTGCATTCATTAAAATGGTGATGGTGTCAGATCCAGCTTCATCCTGCTCGATGTTCGACTCCCAATGCTATGTATCGCTGAGTGATGACTACAAACTGCAGCCTGTGCCAGCCAGACATCTGATGGCAGATGAACTGCTGCCAACCCCAACCGTAAGACATGGGATACCTCACTGGCCACTGCCTGAACCTTGGACATAGAATGGCCCTCACTGGAAATGAACTGCCACAAGCTTCCAGCTGGACTGCGATGCCACCCAATGACCTCTGCCTGCATAATCTTGGTCATAGGATAGACTACACTCTCTTAAAATCGAATACATCAACAATAAATGAATCGCCAAATAAAGCCTTCATCAGCCAAATAATAAAGGACACTGCATCTCTGTGGACTTGCGCAGTTAATTGAGGATGGGCTTAAAAGACTTTTAGTCATTACAGTTCATACAAAATCATTTTGTTTAAACATTGGACACCAACATTAACTCTGTTAACTTATTTAACCCATGACTTTATTACACATAGTTAATTAATATTGCCATTATTTTCATGCTGTTTACCCAGAGGGAAAATGTTAACTTTTTCTGCAGCTTACTCTGACGTAGACATCCATTAACCAAAGAATATTTGTGACAGGCAGGTCCAGTTGTGCTTTCAGAAATCCAATTCGCTGTATTGAACCAGACTCATTCCTAAAAACACATCTTACGCATTCTTCCTGTCAAACACTCCATCAGACTTTTTCTGCTGTCTATGTGCTCTATCTGTCTACACAACACCATCAAGTGTCATATATTTTACACTGTACAATTTGCATTTCCAGTAAAACCTGATGAAAAGCTCTGATAACTACGAGAAACTAAAATTATCTCTCTTTGCACCGCCTGAGGAAAGTATCTACACATTGCTTTCATCCCCACAAATCTTGGCAGTTCCCAAGGCAAATATGAGTTGAATATGTACAGTGCTGCCTCCATTATTAAGTTTCTCCTTTTGTTAGTTTTCTCTCTGTTGGATTTGTAATTACATGCTCTGGTTTTTGCAGAGAACAAAGGCAGTATAGCGGGAAGTCATGAGCCAGTCAGTGAGTGTGTGGGTTTTAAGGAAGTACAGAAGTCCACATACATTTGATTAGAACTCAGTCCAAGTCCCAGAGTGGAGCTCAGAGAATATATGTAATTCAAGCTTTTTTTTTAATTCAAGGTTTTTTTTTGTTTTTTTTTTCAGAATAACATTTTTATTGGTTGATTCTCAAATATAACATAGAACAAAGCAAAATATACATACACAGAGTCAACCATTGTCCCCCTTAACCCCCATTAACTGAAGCCCACCTATCCACATCACACGAGAACCATTTCATTATTGGGTCAAACTGAACTAAATTATTCAAATTTGCTGCAAATAAAATGCCTAAATACTTAATGCCTTGCTTGGGCCATTGAAAAGCACCATGTTGGAAAGCCATGGCAGGGCAATATGCTGTCAGAGCAAGAGCTTCCAATTTAGACCAATTCACCCTGTATCCTGAAAATTTGGAGAAAGAATTAATAATTTTATAGAGGCTAGACATAGATCTAATTGGGTCGGAGACAAATATTAATATAGCATCTGCATAGAGTAGAAGTTTATGCACCACACCTCCTGCTACAACACCAGGAAAATAATCCTCTTTTCTTGTTGCGGCTGCTAATGGTTCCAGGGCAAGACAGAACAATAAAGGGGGGAGAGGACAGCCTTGCCAGGTTCCCCTACCAAGAGAAAAATAATCTGAAATTAATCCATTGGTTTGCACTGCTGCTAACGGTTGTTTATAAAGTAACTTAATCCACCCAAATAAAGTGTTCCCAAACCCGTACATTTCCAAAATCTTAACAATATAGTCCTATTCCACCCTATCAAACGCCTTCTCGGCATCAAGTGAGATGGCAGCGATCGGGGTCTGATCATTCGCTACTGACCACATAATATTTATAAAACGTCTGGGGGCCTGGGTAGCTCAGTGAGTATGGACGCTGACTACCACCCCTGGAGTCTCGAGTTCGAATCCAGGGTGTGCTGAGTGACTCCAGCCAAGTCTCCTAAGCAACCAAATTGGCACTGTTGCTAAGGGAGGGTAGTGTCACATTGGGTAACCTCCTCGTGGTCGCGATTAGTGGTTTTCTCTCTCAATGGGGCATGTGGTAAGTTGTGCTTGAATTGTCGAGAGTAGCATGAGCCACCACATGCAGAGTCTCCGCGGTGTCATGCACGATGAGCCACGTGATAAAATGTGCAGATTGACGGTCTCAGAAGTGGAGGCAACTGAGACTTGTCCTCCATCTCCCGGATTGAGGTGAGTAACCACGCCACCATGAGGACCTACTAAGTAGTGGGAATTGGGCATTTCAAATTGGGAGAAAAGGGGATAAAAATTTATTTAAAAAAATAAAACATCTAATATTATCAGAAGAACTATGACCATGAATAAACCCCACTTGATCTATATGTGTAATAGATGTAATTACTCTACTTAATCGATTAGCCAGAATTTTAGACAATATTTTTACATCTAACTGGATCAGGGAAATTGGATGATAACTTTTACATTCGTTTGGTCCTTATCTTTTTTAAGAATGAGACTGATCAGGGCTTGCGTCAGGGTTGGGAGGGTTACTTTTGAAATGTATTCTACTACAGATTACAGAATACATGTTGTAAAATGTAATTTGTAACGTATTTCTGTAGATTACTCAAGGTCAGTAATGTATTCTAAATACTTTGAATTACTTTCTCAGCACTGATAGATTTTTTCACTTGTTTTGACTATAAAAACTCTGCCAGTACAGTAAGACAAAAGACACAAGTTAAAAATACATTCTCTGAAAAACCTAAATATCTTATGCATTGTTGTTTCTAAAACAAGATAAATCAAACTGATCTCTTTTTAAGGATTTTTTGATATTTTTACAGGAAAACAATACAAAAATTATTATCAAGAATACAATTTTTGCCCTAATATCAAATGTCTTACTAGAAAAAAAGAAATTATGATCCAACGTGAATTTTCTTGATAAAAAAATATGATCGTGCCTGTAAACTGGTCAATAATGGGGAAAGAGGACAATCCTGCCGGGTGCCCCTATCCAGAGTAAAATAATCTGAAATTAATCCATTTGTTTGTACCGCCGCTACCGGTTGTCTATAAAGTAACTTAATCCATCCGATAAACGTACTCCCAAACCCGTACATTTCCAAAGTCTTAAAAAGATAATTCTATTCTACCATATCAAACTTCTTTTCAGCGTCAAGTGAGATGGCAGCGACCGGAGTCTGATCATTTGCCACTGACCGCATGATATTGATGAAACGCCTAATGTTATCAGAAGAGCTGCTTCCCCGAATAAACCCCACCTGATCTATATGTATAAAGAAGTCATAACTTTACTTAATCGATTAGCTAATGGTCGATTTTAACGTCTAGCCGGTAACTCTTACACTCGCTTGGATCTTTGTCCTTTTTAAGTGTCAGACTGATCCGGGCTTGTGTCAATGGTCTTGCCCTGAATAGCCAAAACTCCACCTTCTGCGACAAAATAGTATTATATCTGTATTTCAATCGGATCAATTCTCTGAGGCCATCAGACGACATTCGGCACTTCAGCTCTGCCTCTGCACTTTTAATATTCCCTTCCAACTCCACGAGTTCTCATGGTTTGGACTTTTTGATGAATGAGGCATACTGTATGATCTGACCCCTAAGAACCGCTTTAAGTGCCTCCCAAGCCACGCCCACAGAGGATACTGAGGACCAGTTGGTCTCCATATAAACATGATTTCAGCCATTATCATTTGTTGGAATTCAGGATTTTGCAAAAGGGATACATTAAAGTGCCAACTATATGATTTCTTTTTCTCCATATGTGGCAACACCTCTAAACTCACCAGGGCATGATCTGAGACTAAGATGTTTCCAATTGAGCAATCCACAACAGATGAAATGAGGGACTTAGATATAAAAATAAAAAAAAATTATATTCTAGAATAAATCTTATGGACTGATGAAAAAAAATTTATAGTCCCTACCAGATGGGTTCAAAAGAAGAAGCCTTTATTTTTTGTCACACATTATACATTTTGAACATATACAATGGAATTCTATTTTTTGCATATCCCAGCTAAGCAGGGGTCAGAGCACAGGGTCAGCCATGATACAACACCCCTGGAGCAGATAGGGTCAACAGCCTTGCTCAAGGGCCCAACAGTGGCATCTTGGCAGTGCTGAGGCTTGAACCCCCGACCTTCTGGTAACCCAGAGCTTCAACCGCTGAGCCACCACTGCCCTGTCTCCAAATATCTGTAAGACCAAGTTTTTTACACATCCTGTGAACCATCAATGTTGCTCTAGGGGGCTTACACACTTTTGCTTCACTATGATCAAGGACTGAGTCCATCAAATGATTAAAGTCTCCTCCCAATATTATATCATGAGGGTTGCCAGTGACTTGCAACATCCCTTCAAGATCTATAAAAAAGCCCTGATCATCAGAATTAGGTGTGTAAATATTAGCCAAAATCAAACTTTGCAACTGAATTTCTCCTAAAACCATAATTACTCTTCCTAATTTATCTTTAATCTGTTTGAGACATTTGAATTATAGATGTTTACTTATCAATGTAATGATTCCCCTGCTCTTACTCGAGCCAGCACTAAAGAAAACATGTCCACCCCATATCTTCACAAACTTTTTCCTGTGGGGAAAGATGCGTTTCTTGAAGAAACACTATATCATATTTCTTACGTTTAAGAAAATAAATAGCCTTCCTTCTTTTTATGGGGTGCCCCAACCCATTTACATTCCATTTGGAGAGAGACAATCAACTCATACTAACATTTGACATTTTGACATATTAGAAAAAATAGATTGTGTCAAAAATAAAATTATAAAGACCACATTCCAAATTAGTGCAACAATCAAACCCCGAACTTCCCCCAGAACCAAACAAACAGAAAAAACAAAAACAAAAACCTGCACATTAACCCGGCGCACGACAGCGCCAACTGGCCTTCCTCCAAACTCAAACAGTCCATGTACGCCTACGAGAGTTCCCACGACAACTTTGCCGTCAGATTGCTTCTATACAAATTTTGTGAGACAGAATTACACAACAGAAAATAATCTATAAAACAAACTCCAGCCAATAGGCAGAATAAGCACAAAGAACTTGTAGACGCTAGCAGAACCAGCACAAAAAAAGTTCAGTTTCCTTGGGCTGTCAAATGAATGTTCAGTGAGCCAGCCCATTCGGCTGATACATGAGTGTAACAAATGCCCTAATCGTTCTAATGATTTGCAAGAAATATTACACAAAAAAAACTACATCCAATAGGAGGCATAAGCACAAAGAATGTGCAGATTCATCCACCAACTCTCCCGCAGGGTGTGTTATTCTACAAAACAAGCTCCAGCCTCTAGGCGGAACCAACACAAAAGAAACAATATAGGCACTCAATTTCCTCGGACAGTCAAGAGAATGTTCAGTGAGTCAGGCCCACTTGGCTGTTACACGAGTCCAACAAATGCCCTAATCACTCCAATATTTGCAAGAAATATTACACAAAACAAATTCCATCCAATAGGAGGCATAAGCACAAATAACGTGCAGATTCATCCACAAACTGTCCTGAAGGAGTGTCATTCCACAAAACAAACTCCAGCCGCTAGGCAGAACCAACACAAAAAGAAACAAAATAGGCGCTCAGTTTCCTCGGACAATCAAGTGAATGTTCAGTGTGTCAGGCTCACTCGGCTGCATCAAGAGTATCACACAATATCTTACTCACTCCATTGACTTTATGAAGGACATCGCTTGCTGTGGGCATGTAAATATTTTGCGGCCATCCTTAGTATCTATTCTCAATTTGGCCAGGAACATCAGTGCAAAAGTGACATTTCCATTGATGTAAGAGTTTCGTAACATGAGATCTTTATCGGATGATCTCAGAAATTTAGCCAGAATTGATTGGGGCCTGTTTCCATCAGCAGATCTCCGAACCGGAACTCTGTACGCTCGCTTGATTTCCAGCTTATGGCCTGTTATGTCGAGCAGACTCGGGAAGAGCTCGTCTAGGAATTTCACCTTATCTCGGCCTTCTTCGTTCTCAGGAATTCCAACAATTCGGACATTGTTTCACCGATTACGATTCTCAAGGTCTTCCAACTTTTCCCAAATGCACTCCAAGTCCGCTTTGGTCGCTAGCAGGTTAGCAGCTAATTCCCTCTCCAATGACTCCAGATAATCGATACGTTTGTCGACCTCCTCCATTCTTGTAACCAACTCAGTGAATTTTGTCTCCATGGCAGTGATCGATCGACTTATTACAGCAAGATCCTCCAAGTCAGCAACGACCTTCAACAGCATTGCCGTCATGTTCGACAGTTGACGCTGGATCTATTCCACCGCCTCGGCCTGTTGTTCAGGGGCTTCAACTTGAGCACATAAGTGTCTTTTAATATCTCCAGAGCCTGAAGATTTTGAATTCTTTGTCATATTGTCTTCATAGAACAGTTATGAAACTGAGTGTATCGAATCTCACCAGATTATGACACAAGTATTAAAACTAGTAAAGTGCACAGAGCTCGCCGTTCACACATCCGTACCTCGCATGGCACCCCTTGTGGCTATCATTCAAAGGCTTTATTAATATCTGTGGCAGAAGTAAATATATTGTCTCCAGAAGACTTCACTGAAGGAGTGGTGGAAAAAACTCTCTCTGTTTTATGTAGCTGGTAAGAGTTTCCCTGCTTTGTCCCCAATTCAAAATATGTCAAAATAATACTCAACCTTCTGTAACAGAATAGTATTGTACCTATATGTTAGCTGGGTCAACTCTCAAAGACCATTGGATGAAATTCAGCAATTCAGTTCTGTTTCAGCACTTTTAATACTTTTTTCCAATTCTATGAATTCTTGTGCTTTGATATTTTTAATAAATGAGGCATATTGTATGATCCGCCCCTAAGAACTGCCTTAAGCACCTCCCATGCCATGCCCACAGAGGACACTGAGGACCAGTTGTTTTCTACCTAAACATTGACTTCTGTCTTTAACATTTGTTGAAATTCAGGGTCTTGTAGAAGGGATGTATTAAAGTGCCATCTAAATGACTTTCTTTTCTCTATATGCATCAACATCTCTAAACACACCAAAGCTTGATCTGAAACCAAAATGTTCCCAATTGAGTAGTCACTGGTAGATGGAATAAGTGACTTAGATATAAAAAAAAAATCTATTGTAGAGTTAATCTTATGAACTGATGAAAAAATGTGTAGTCCCTCCCAGATGGATTCAGAAGTCTCCAAATGTATGTAAGGCCAAGATTTTTACACATCCTCTGAAGTGTCAACGTTGCTTTGAAAGGTCTACACACTTTTGCATCACTATGATCAAGGACTGGATCCATTAAAAGATTGAAGTCTCCACCCAAAACCATATCATGAAGGATCCCAGCAGCTTGTAGCTTCTCCTCAAGATCTATAAAAAAAGTTCTGATCATCAGTGCTGGGTGCATATATATTAGCCAAAATAAGGTTTTGCCACTCTATTTCAGCCAAAACAATAATGACTCTTCCTAAATTATCTTTGATCTGTTTGAGACATTTTAATTGTTAATGCTTATCAATGTGATGACTCCCCTGCTCTTACTCGAACCAGCACTGCAAAACACATGCCCACCCCATGCCCTACCAAGTTTTTCAGCTTCCTGTAAAGAAAAGTGCATTTCTTGATGGAACACTATATCATATTTTTTTAAACTTAAGGAAAGATACAACCTTCCTTCTTTTTATAGCGTGCCCCAGCCCATTAACATTCCACATGGAGAGAAACATTTTACCTGTATTAAAGTGTGACATATTGACATAAATTGTGTACCCAAGGCAACATTATATAGACCACTTTACATCATTGATGTAACAATCAAATCCTGAACAACCCACAGAACAGAAAAAAATGCGCTTCAACCCTGTGCACAACAGTCCCAACTGGCATCCAACCCCCAGAAATCCGATGGTCCATGCATGCTCACGAGATTTTCTGCAACACTATTGCTACCAGATTGCTCAAGTCCAGTGTTTGTTTGTTTTTTTTCTCCTTGTTTTGTTTTAGTTTGTTTTTGTTTTTTAACAAAACCATGCCATTCAATTTCACAAAAATGTATTCCATAAAATAAGCCCCAGTAAATAATCACATCGAACCCACAAAGTGAACAAATGAACTCAACAGTAAGTCAATAAAAGGAGAAAGAGAAAAAAAAAGAAAGAAAATAAGAGTAGAGTGAGAGTCAGTGGGCAGCCAACAGAATAACATACCCTCTCTGGCTGCATCAGTAAAATGCACGATGTGTAGTCTGTATTGTTGACCAAGTGTAGGCAAAATTACCCACTCACACCATTGATTTAATGAAGGCCATAGCTTGTTGTGGGCATGTAAAAGTCTTGCGACCACCCTTGGCATCAATTCTCAGCTTAGCAGGAAAAAGCAGTGTGAAACCCACCTTCTGTTGGTGAAGCAATTTTTTACACTCTGAATCCGTTGTGCTTTGCCGATTTGAGTCGATCTAGCAAAGTCCAGAAAAACCATGAACATTATTACGCCTGCTCCAGTTTTCCATATCCTCTAGTGTTTCCCACACGCGTTCCAAATCAGCCTTGGTAGCAGTTGGGTAAGCCTGTAGCTCTCTTTCGGCTGACTCTAGAAACTCAACCTGTTTTTCAACATCGTCCATTCTTGTGATCAGGGTGGAAAGTTTCGCCTCCATAAATGTGATCACTCGACACTGCATAAATGTTCGAGATATCCCAACCTACTTCACGAAGCTCGCTGCCACCATCGACTGGACCTCCACCATCCTGATCCTGCGAGGCGTCCAACATATGAGAATGTAAGTGCTTTTTAATGTCCCCACAGGCCGACGATTTTAGAATTTTTCGACATCCTGCCCTCCCAGCACAGTTTAACAAACACACTATTACAGTTCTCACCGGTTAATGTTGCTTAAAAGGATAATTGTTGCAAAGTTTAAGTGGAGCTTGCTTTTAAGTGACCAACCTATGCATAGCATCAACTGACTCCCCCAAGCTAAGGTTTTAATATCGATGGTGCGCACAGAGATTTATGAATGCGCGTGTGCTCCTCTGGCATGTTACTATTAATGAGACACCCTAAAGTAATGGTAGAGTTGTACTCATGAAAATACATAAATCTAGATCTCCTTTGAGATCAAGATGGGGAAGTGAAAGAGAGCTACTGAAGATCAAGGTGTAGGTGTAAATGTACATAGACAGAATGAAAGACAAACCAGCTTTCTAGAGCAGTGGTTCTCAGTCCTGTACCTGGAGTAATCTAGCACTCCCTAAATAAGGGAGACATCCAAAATGCACAGTGCTTGGGTATTTAAGGACCAGGATTGAAAACCACTGTTCTAGAGCTCCTGGTTTTTGAAAGATGACTTGTTAGGTAATTGAACAGATGGTTTTAAACTTGGTTGACGTACAGCAGAGCTCACAGCTTCAAGTCATTAATCACAAGATAATGTTTTCAGTTATCGCAAAGTGTATCAATGTCAGGTCAAGTAAACACCACAGACAAATGGCACAAACCTTGGATAAAGTCAATTTATCATCTTAAACAGAGTGTGTGAAGGTGGCCACATCATTTTGTGAAGTTTTCTGAAAAGTAAAGGCCACCTTCAACCATCAGAGCAATGAAAGTTTGAGATGTGGCTTCATTATAAATTTGGAGAACTTAATAAGGCAAATATATCATCTGTTTATCCCTCTCTTTAGACTCTGCATGGAATAACGATGTAATAATTTGCATTCAGGACTAAACTGCTGCAAGTTTGACTTCTTAGCTCATAGGTTTGCCTTCTTGGAACGTGTCTTCAGCATTTCAGATGCATGACTATTTTCGACATCTAAAGGCCCAAAAGTGCCTTTCTCTAGTTTTATGTACTGATTAATTGATAAATACTTATTTCCATTAAGTATTTGTCTATTTGATTGGTCTATCAATATCGATTCAAATGTTTGTGTGTTTAGGGTAGAGCTAAATAAAATCTTCTGGCATGAACAGGCAATGAACGCACAATGGACATCAAGATTTTCATTAAAAAATTACTTACATTTTGGGTTGTGTCTCTCCAAAACCTACCGAGTTGAATAGACTACATTTATTATACTTTTTTTGTCCTTTTTTAAGCTTAAAAGTGATGCAATATCTACTGTATTTCCATTGTATTAAAAAAAAAAGATGGATCGCAGATTCCTTTAAACATCCTTTTCTGTTCAACATAAGACAGAAACTCATACAGTTTTGGAACAACATAAGGCTATGTAATTAAATGTTCCTTTAAAAAACAACCTTTAGTTTGCTGGCTGATTTGAACAAGAAACACTGTCATGTTTGTATCTCTACACAAGCAGTCATAGCTGTTTTTTACAAGGCCCTTTTGTAAGAATACAACAGTATAAACCAAGACTCTTGTTGTTCCAGGGGGAGGTGAAGACTGAGAAATGAACTAATTTGCAAACACTTGAGTGTGAGCAAGCACCCGTGGGACCTCTGTCCAAACAGAGTAGAATGAGACATTCTCTCACCTCTATAGTTAAATAGTTAAAAGGATAAAAACAACGTGGTTTGCACAGTTGGCAAATGTATTAAAAGGATTAATGTAATATTTTAATTACAAAGTCTTTGAGGTGCAGTAGTGGGTTACACACTAAGAACTGATATAAAAAAAACTTGGCCACTTCGTTGTTGCAGAGCAATGCACAGACTGACAACCTGTCTGAAATGCTGCAAACACAAACACAAAAAGGGAGTGACACAAACAGTGAAGCATCCCTGTGCTGTTATTCTGTTTTACCATTAACTGCTGTTTAATGAAAAATAACATAGCTTTTACAGTTATCTGTTGGTTTGTTTTCAGATTTGTTTGCAAGTAGCTTACTTTCAAGAGATAGACAGGTTAAATTTACACATTTCAGATGTGTTTTGTGAGCTGCAGATCATAATGATTATATTAAATTCATATTATTCATATTAATTCATATTAATTTGGTGTCACTGAATTTGGCTAGAAAGAATCTGAGGATGGTGTTCAATAAAATGTTCATAACAATTAGTTTTAAACTGTAACAAATTCCTTTTTGCCCATTGTAACGGGTAAAGCTGGGAAAGGAGGCGACAGAAACCGGCAGAACAGTTAACGTAAACTTTAATGACAAACACAACTTAAAACAACATAAAACATAAGACACACACAGCGCGGCCGTGTGCGTCTCTCTCGAACTGGTGTCTCCGGCTCCCCTTTATCTCACTATCCCGCTGATCAGTTGACTCAGTGCTGGCCATGCACACTCATTGCCCGGCCACGCCCTCCTCCTTGTCACACTGCTCCCCCGCCCAATTCAGGCCAGAGCGCCATTCGACTGACCTACTCCCCCCCCCCCCCCACAAACTCTGGAGGGGAGACGCTGTCCTTCTGGCTGTTCC
The DNA here is from genome assembly GCF_019703515.2 of Myxocyprinus asiaticus. Classification (NCBI taxonomy): domain Eukaryota; kingdom Metazoa; phylum Chordata; class Actinopteri; order Cypriniformes; family Catostomidae; genus Myxocyprinus; species Myxocyprinus asiaticus. The sequence continues at coordinate 19,920,656 of NC_059378.1, read as the reverse complement.
GCCAGCCGGTGGTCCACCCCGCCTCCTGGGAACCTGGGTGAGAGACAAGGGGAGGGAGAGGGGAGAGGGAAAGGGCAAGCAGGAGACACACACAGAGAGAGAGAGGAGAGAGAGAAAAAAACTTGCTTGTCGGTCCCAGGGCACACCGTCGCCTGGTCCTCAACCACTCCTCTGCCCTCTGGCGGACGACAGCAGCCCCTACCTGGCGGACGGCAGCAAGTCCTCCAACCCCTGGTGGACGGAATGGCTCCTCCCCTTCCTGGCGGATGGCAGCGGTTCCTCCAACTCCTGGTGGCTGGCAGCGACTCCTCCATCTTCTGGCGGACGGCTGCAGCTTCTCCCCTGGCGGACGGCAGTGGCGAGGACTCCAAGACAGCGCATCCCTCCTCCCTCCCGGGTTTCAGCACCAATGTAACGGTAAAGGTGGGCAAGGAGGAGGCGGGAACCGGCAGAACAGTCAACGTAAACTTTAATGACAAACTCAACTTAAAACAACATAAAACATAAGACACACACACAGCGCGGCCACGTGCGTCTCTCTCTCTCGAACTGGCATGTCCGGCTCCCCTTTACCTCGCTCTCACGCTGATCAGTTGACTCAGCTCCCTCACGGCCCGGCCACACCCTCCTCCTCGTCACACCCATATAACAGCTTCATTCATCGTGTCTTAGTGGTCTGACTATGTTGTAGGAAATGAAGTTGGTCAAATCTTTTTGAAGCTGATTGTTTTGCTTGATTGCTTTTTTGTCTTCTGCTAATGGCACAAGCCCCAGGCCTCGAGGCTGTCCATCTGGTGAGATGGTAACTTTGTTTTATGGCGATGTTATCCCAGAGAGCAGGATGTTTGCCGACAGTAGTCATGTGGAGCCATTATGGTTTTCAGCTAGAAAAAAACATGTCTTACAAAATGGTTTTCAATTGTGAACACATGTCCAAAGCACTAACACAGACTGCCTACATCTGCCTCTATTGCAAATGCATAATCCTGAAGGAGAACTTAGCCATATGGAGGATGTCAATGCTAATGAAACAGTTTATGCATTTTAGGGAGCGTGTTCCGTTTTAATGGGAGGTTGAGCAAAGTGCCTTGAATCTGAATGTAGGGATGTACATATGATGGATCTGTGGTGCCCAATAACAACCCTCTTTTGCAGATTTGCCATCTTTTTACAGCTGTTTGGAAGGAGATTTATTTATAGGCTATACATTTTGCATGTGTATATGTAAAATGTTACATAATGAATGCCATTTATAGTATCTCATAGTTGCCCATACACTTAATTAATGCTATTAATGATGACCAAAGACATCCCACTGGTACATGTATACATAGACCAACAATTTAAAAATAGTGCAGACAGAATGCAAAAACATGCTCTATGTTAACAGTCTTTTCAGCAACCAGGCTCTGGTACAACATCTACTATACTGTAATGGAAATATTAGCTAAATAAAGTAAATATTGCTATATTAGAATACACAGATCATTTTTAATTTGACGTCAATGGAACAATATTCTTTTAGGTACCATATTAATTGTAATTTCTGCACCAATAGTGCCACTAAATGGAATTGCAAAAATAAACGTTATTTTCAAACATCTTTTTGAATACAACATGTATGTCTTGCATTGGTTGATCAAACAGATAGTCTGGCCTCAAACTCACGCCATTGTTGAGTCAATGTTGTTGTGTCGGCCTGGATGGACCGCTCCAAATAAACAGAGCAATTTTTTCAGTGGTTCGCAACCTGGGCACAGTGGCACCCTGGGGTTCCGCCACGACTTGCTAGGGGTGCCACGGAATCTCTGCTCTGTTCAGTATTTTAATAGCCACTGATGTTAAAAGTACCAGCAGCACCATGGATGCCACGGAGTATAGCGTGAAGCCTCCACACGTGCTATGTGTCCATGGTAATGCGCTCAACAAGCCACGTGATAAGATGCGTGGATTGACAGTCTCAGATGCGGAGGCAACTGAGATTTGTCCTCGGCCACCCAGATTGAGGCAAGTCACTATGCCACCACGAGGACCTAGAGCACATTGGGAATTGGGTATTCCAAATTGGGGAAAAAAAGGGGAGAAAAAAAAACGTACCAGCAGCACCAAGGTCTGACTTAATTCGGTATCTGCACGCTCTTGGACTGCCGCTGGCTGCTTTCAAATACTCACATGCATATGTCTGTGCGTGCTTTATAGAGCACTTGTGTATCGCTGTGAATGCTGCTGCGTGCGTGAATAGTCAGATGCGGTTGTTGGTCAAAATTCCCTTTTTGACGCAATATTAATGTAAACACAGCTGTTAATGTATTGGGAAAGTGTGAACAGATGGGACAAAAATCTGTGCCGCCTTGACACAATATTAATGTAAACACAGCCGTTAATGTGTTTCCTTGTGTGTAAGCAGACAGTACAAAAAACATACACTACCGGTCAAAAGTTTTGAAACACTTGACTGAAATGTTTCTCATGATCTTAAAAATCTTCTGATCTGAAGGCGTATGCTTAAATGTTTGAAATTAGTTTTTTAGACAAAAATACAATTGTGCCACCACATTAATTTATTTCATTATAAAACTAAAATTTAATAATAATAAAAAAAAGTTTTTGAAATTGATGACTTGGACCAAATAATAAAGAAAAACAGCCAATAAGTGCCCAACATAGATGGGAACTCCTCAATACTGTTTAAAAAACATCCCAGGGTGATACCTCAAGAAATTGGTTGAGAAAATGTCAAGAGTACATGTCTGCAAATTCTAGGCAAAGAGTGATTACTTTGAAGATGCTAAAATATAACAGTTTTGATTTATTTTGGATTTTGTTTAGTCACAACATAATTCCCATTTATGTTATTCCATAGTTTTGATGACTTTACTATTATTATAAAATGTAAAAAAAAAAAAGTATAATAAAGAATGAGTAAGTGTTTCAAAACTTTTGACCGGTAGTGTATATCTCCAAATATTGAATCTGTGCGATGTGTAAATGCAGTCTGATAGACCTGCTGCTGTCTGTTATAGGCCTATCGTTAATATTAATTAAAAAATAATAATTAAACAAACAATATTGAAAACAAATAGAGAAAAGCACTTACTCCTTTGCTGGATAACTTTAGTTCAGCCATGACAACTCTGAAAGATTTAGCATGTTAATGTGGGTATGACATATTGATAGGATACTGGTCTTGGTGGACTAGATCTGCAGTGCTGCTGTTGCAGAGCTAGTACTGAGACTTGCTACTGCTAGAAATACACAGACATACTAAGTAAAGCATGTGGACATGCTGCTGCTGCACAGTTAGACCAAATGCAAGATATGCTGCATCCAGCATGTATGACATGCTGCTGCACAATTAGACATAAATACAAACCCCCAACAAAGTAGGGAAGCTGTGCAAAACGCATAACATATAAATAGAAAACACAATCCCCCAAACAAGCAGATCTATCACCAAGACTTGTGCACTGCTGCTGCTCCGAAGAGCCACGTGCACTATGTGTATGTGAGCTAGGTGTGCCTGGCCTATTGGCCGAATGGCTTAAATGGCTAGTGACCTGACTCATAATGTGTGTCTGGACCAGGAAGGCTTATTTAACTAGTGACTAGCTATGTGTGGATTTATTTAAATGTAATAATCTAAAATAGTGATGTGTGCAAGCCAAATTTGGCTTACCTTGTTATATGTTATATGTGTCAAGGCCAAAAGCAGACCTTATCGTGCAAGCTGACAGAGAAAATCCCCAGAAACCACCTGAGCAAGACCACTGACCTGCAGTCAAACTGGCTTATCTAAGTGTTAGACAAAGAGAGAATTGATTGGCTACCCGATTACATGTGAAATGACCAATCAGCTTACACCATACAAGCCGATTGGCTAACGGATAACAAGTTGATAACTTGCACCACATAGAGTTTCATAGCTGAAATTTTTTCATTAGCTTTAAGCCCAATAAGCTTTTCAGTCAAACTCTGACTGCATTGATTCAGTATTAATGTATTAATGAATCTAATAATCACAGAGTAATGATTATGTTAGTAATTTAAGAAGTTTTATTTTGCTTTATATTACTTTTTTATTGTTTTTATATAACGATTTTTCTCTATTCTCTATTGTATTTCTCTATAACTGGCTCTTGAATAATTACTAAAAAAGCTTGAAGCATGTTTACTTAAGAAACTAAGGCTACATTGTTTTAATTTAATTTAGTAATGTTAATGTTAATGTTAAACTTTTTTAAAAAAGGAGTGTTTTCAATAGCATATTTGTATATTTAGTAATTTTTTTAGTGGTTGGTGTGCCGCTGGGAAAAAACACTGCTCTATTTTTTCATATTGTGTTTGCAGTTTTTGCTTGTTTCTTATTTAATTACAGCTGTAATTACTACGAGTTAAACATCTAATGGTTTGATGTCATCTTTATTATTTATTTCAGAGGCATACCAGGGAAGAACTGTGGAATTATCATCTTAACCGCTGAAGAGCTTGGGAACTGCAGGGTGAGTCTGTCAGTCTATGATGTGTCTTTAGACATGTGTTGCAGTCATTGTTTTCAGTCTTCAAGAATATGGGGAAAAAAAACATGTTTTAGCAGATGCCGGCAATTTATTTTGTGACCTTCAATTAAAAAGACCTTGTCTCAAAGCTCAGAATGTGCAGCCTTGCAGATAAGAGAGTAAATTCTTAGTTTTTGCATTTCATCCATTCAAACAATAGAGACTGCCTCTTGTCTTTGCTGCAGAGGTCTTTAAAATGGGTGTTATCTTACTTAGATCATGGAGACGTGATGATAAGTGTAGAACTTTGTGCTTTGTTGTAGTTGTAATTTAAATCTTTCTTTTAATAGGCAAAAAAAAAAAAAAAAAATATATATATATATATATATATATATATATATATATTACTGATTATTAATTGAATTAATGAATTAAACTGTATTACATATAGCTAATTATTTACATTATAGCTATAGTCGCAGTATTAGTTATTGCTTGTTATTGCCAACTTAGAGTCTGCATAGTTGGTCAGAAATTGTTTTCCATTCTGATACACAATAACTTCATAATTATGAATTGTGTTATTGGTTAATGTTAACCAAAGCCAAATAGCTATTTTGGCATTGTTCACTTTTTAAAGTATTCTATTTATTTTTTAATAACCGTTTTTTTGGGGGAAATACATCACATTACAGAAATAAAGTGGGTTATGAACGCCAATTCATGTTGATTTTACTGTAATAAGCCAAGGGTTCATAATACCACTATGAATGTTAAGGCAAGAAAGAAAGCTCTTTTGTCATGGAGATTAATTCACCTCATCTCATGATTTTAAAGACAGTGGCACACTGCCAAAAAAAAGAGTGTTTTTCTCCTCCATTATAACGGAAGCATTAGAGGTGGAATACGTCTAACAGTACGGGCCGACAGTTCATTGTTAAGTGTTTGTGGTACTATAGCATTTTGCATCATGTGCACTGCTCTCTTGTTAGGACTGTGACTGGACAATGATCCTGTGAAGCACCTTCATTAAAATTTCAAAAGGATTTTCTACTTGCTCCATGCTCTCTGGATCAATATGAGAGTTCATTTGTAGCTCTTTTTGCCTCACTGTACAGGGCAGACTCTTGTTGTTATGTACCCACCCCAGATCCCTCTGCTGTAAGAGTCCTGAGCTCCAGTTCAATGCAGACTTTTCCCTTCCTCTTTGAAGAGACTGAATTGTAAAATTGAGAGAAAATTGTAGTTTTCACATATCCTTCGAGTACATAAAATTGATTATAGGCCACCGGAAAAACCTAGGAAGTTTTAATAAAATGATCCATCCTTTCCCCTTTACATTTTATGATGCTTAAAATAATTCCTCCAATCCCATTTTAATGAACTTAGACAAGTAAGCCATTCATACACTCAAAACTGTAAATACTGTACTGTGGCATTTTTAAAACTCTGTTACTACTATTACTCTCTATATAATATTTGCTTAAATTTATTTAGCGCTTTTCTAGACACTCAAAGTGCTTAACATAGTATAGGGGGAATCTCCTCAACCACCACCAGTGTGCAGCATCCACCTGGATGATGCGACAACAGCCATTGTGCGCCAGAACACCCACCACACACCAGCTTTTGGTGGAGAGAAGTGACAGTACAGTGATGTAGCCAATTCATATATATAGGGGACTATTAGGAAGCCTTGTTGGATAGAGGCCAAATGTGCAAATTGGCCAGGACACCTGGGTTACACCCCTACTCTTTACGAGACGTGCCGTATGATTTTTAATGACCACAGAGTGTCAGGACCTCAGTTTAATGTCTCATCTGAAAGACGGCGCTTTTTTACAGTATAGCGTCCCTGTCACTATACTGGGGCAATAGGACCCACACAGACCGCAAGGTGAGCACCCCCTGCTGGTCTCACTAACACCTCTAACAAATTCTGTTTGTTTGAGTGCTCTGACAACCTCTGGTGCAACCAATTGTGTTAGTTTAGAGCGGAGCTAACGGTTTGTCCTGACAATGTATACAGGTGGTGGAGCAAAGTGTGTAAAGAAACTTTTACCTGTTACTTCCAAAAAGCATACTGATTATGTGACATTCATTAGTAATGAGTTTCCACCAACACAGTGTGACAAATTTAGTTTGAGGTGTGCTTCATGTACTGAGCCTTTGTTTTAGAGAATCATCTGACAAACGCAGCACTGTCTTGTCAGTGTGCTAAGCATGAGAGTTGTGAGATCTGCAGTTCTTATGTTGAATGAGATTATACAGTAGAAAAATCCATCTTAAATTATTTACTAATGATTCTTGGTAATACTAATTACTCTAGTAGGCTGAGTAGAATCATTAAAAAAGCAAACTGAGTTTACCAAATCTTGAATTCAGTGCAACTCAATGAGTTTTAAGGGGATTTCTCATTAGAGCCTTTGGTCCAGACTCAAGTCCTTTTCACATAAGAGTTTACATTTACATTTATTCATTTAGCAGACACTTTTATCCAAAGTGACTTACAAATGAGGAACATAGCAAGCAATTTGTCATACAAAGTTCAGCAACATCTACAGCTTTGTACTGCCAAGCTCTCAGTGTGGCTGGAGTAGTATAGGTGCTAGCGCAGAAGAAAGAGACAGAGAAGGATTTTTTTTTTTTTGTACAGTAAGTGCAAGTTAAGTTCAATAAAAGTAAGTACAATTACTGTGGATTGGTTAAGTGCTAGCAGAATTTATGTGTTGTCAGCCAGTTCTTGAATGTTGAGATGGTATCAGCAGATCGTGTGAAGGTCTGAAGCTCATTCCACCACTGTGGAACAGAGAAAGTGAACAATCGTGAAATAAACTTTGAGCCTTTTGTGATGGGACCACTTGGTGCCATTAGTTCATAGACCGCTGAGAGCAAGTTGGAGCATAGACCTGGAGAAGTGCATTGCAGTAAGAGGGTGCGGTTCCATTGGTTGTCCTGAAGGCCATAGTCAAACCTTGAATTTGATGTGGGCAGCTACAGGTAGCCAGTGAAGTGAAATCAAGAGTGGGGTGACATGAGCCCTTTTTGGCTGATTGAAGCCCAGATGCGCTGCTGCATTATGGACCATCTGCAGTGGTTTAATTGTGTTAGCTGGGAGGCCAGCCAACAAAGCATTACAGTAGTCCAGTCTTGAAATGACCAGAGTTTGGACCAGGAGCTGTGCAGCATATTCAGACAGAAAAGGTCTGATTTTCCTGATGTTGTAGAGAGTGTAAGGGCCGCCCTCTGGTCCAAGGACAGCAGCCAATGGCGCGGTAGAAGGGTATCTGCATATTACTGTTTTTCCTTTTACTCAACACTACAAGATTAAATTAAATACATTTCCTTATATGTATTATTTCTTTATTTCATCTAACTCCAATAATGAAAAAAGGTTTAAATGATGTTTGATAATCATTAAATTTAGGTGAATGTTTGATTATTCTATTTAACACTTTACTTTGCATTCTACACTCGTTCATCCGGATTTCTACAACACTTTGAGTCTCGCACCGGCCAGGTATACGATCTCATAATCACAAATTCGTCAGTCTTGGTCATTAGACAGAGGCAAGTGACTAATATCCTAGACGGCCGTACTCCACTTTGCTCATTCTAGAATATATTATCTAGTCCCCATAGATCTGAACATACTTAATTAAGGTAAGACTATATCTAACCAGAGGTCATGACCATTACCATAGAACTAAGCTGACCAATTTAACTTCTTCTAATGGTAACTTTGTATAATCATGCCATGGCTTCCCACGTACACTTAGTTAAAATAATATTACAATAATCAGAGGTTGAGGCTCACCCCTATTTAGATTGGTCTGACAACACCTTGTTGTTCTGAACGGAAAAACCCATTATTAGCCTCTACAGTCTAAGTATACATGACTAATGCCAATGTGTTAGTTGGAGCTCTAAAACATCAGTCTGTGTGCCCCTCTGCTCCACCGAAGCTGTATTTTAGTCCGTTACTAACCTGAGCATAGATTTGTGGTGTTATGGACTTAACGTAATCTACTAGAGTTAATAACACAAGGTCAATTAGAATAATTTTAAACATAACAATTTATTAACCAGGTAACAAAACAATAATTCAAAATCCAATTCAAAGAATAAAATCATTAGCCAATCACATACAATATCAACAATTCAGAGATCAAGGAATTTAAGAATATTTACCTGGCAATGAAAACTACGCACAGTGATCATGCGGGAGATCTGTCTACATATTCTCCGAACCCTTTTGCCATCTCTCCTTAAATTCCCAGATAATTCAATAGGCTTACCAAATGGTGGTGTCTGCAATTATAATTAAGTTTTGGTCTCCTATTCAGGGGGTCACAAATGGGCAATCAAAATTTGTGATTGAATGGGTTCTCGATACCTGTAGAAGAGAGCACTTATTTACATACAGGAGGTAGTTTGAATGAAGGGTCTGGGGGAGGGCACACCTTAAGTGGCACACAATATTTCTCATCTTCTAGAACTTCTTGGAGGTTTGTACTATGGCTGGGAGAATGAGACCATTTTACCATACGCACTGAGACATTTGAAATGATACTAAATATGTATAGTGACTTATTGCACACACTTAACCTTGCATAGATCTTGAGTGAGTTTTAGGTGAGGGAGAGAAGAGGGGGAACAGAGAGTGATGGGGAGAGTGCAAGGGTGAGGTGTAAACTGCTCGGTGTGGTGCGTCTCAGATGGTGTTGCTACTTATGCAAGAGAGTGTTCAAATGTTAATTCTCAGGAAAGTCATTTGTTCTCCCAGGGAGTAGTCATCCCTTAGTCCAGACATTCCGACTCCAGCCTTACAAGAGCAAATCTGCAAGACCGGGCAGCTGTTGAGATGTGGGCGGTAAAATTAAGCTGGTCATTTACCACCACTCCCAGGTTCCGAGCTGTTATGGTTGGTGTTAATGTAGTTGAACCGAGATGAATAGTGAGGTTGTGGTCAACAGATGGGTTGGCTGGGATCATGAGGAGTTCTGTCTTTGCAAAGTTGAACTGAAGGTGAAGTTCCTTCGTCCAGGCCGAAATGTCAGAGAGGCAAGCAGAGATACGAGCTGAGACAGTAGAGTCATCAGGCTGGAATGATAGGTAGAGCTGCATGTCATCTGCATAGCAGTGGTAGGAAAAGCCATGTGCCTCAATGTTCGGTCCGAGTGATGTTGTATATATGGAAAAGAGGAGGGGTCCAAGCACTGATCCTTGAGGAACACCAGTGGTCAGCTGCTGTGACTTGGACACCTTTCCTCTCCAGGAGACCTTGAAAGATCTGCCAATGAGGTAGGACTCAACCCATCCAAGCGCAGTTCCTGTGCCCAGGTCAGAGAGGGTGGACAGGGAAATCTTGTGGTTCACTGTATCGAAAGCAGCAGACAAGTCAAGGAGGATGAGGACGGATGATTCAGAGTTAGCTCTCGCCAGTCGCAGGGTTTCAGCTACTGACAAGAGTGCAGTCTCTGTTGAGTGTCCTTTTTTGAAGCCAGACTGATGGATTGGTTTGTTTGGTTGGTTGGTGTGAAAGCAGTTTTCCTAAGACATAAAGAAAAATAAATGCCTTCGTATAGCGGCTTGCATTCCTCGCATCTCTAGCAAAGCATCCACGGCAGACAATCACAAATGCTGTTCTGTGTATATGAATTTTGGTGGTAAATCCACCAAAAAGCAAACAAATTAATGTTAAATCAGTTAAACAGGCATCTTCTAGAGATTATACCTAGCTACAGTGGTACAAAGCTGCCACTAATACTCATGGTGGTACTCTTAAGTACCAGAAGGGGGGTAAAATCAAATGCTGGTCTGGAGCAAGCAATCAAACCAAGAGTGAAAACAGCTGAAAGTAAATGTGCTCCTAATTGTGTGCCAACAGGATAACAGCCTAAAATTCATAGCCCTGAACTTCTGCACTCTCTGTTTAATAGGCTTCTAATGACCTAGAGAGGAAATTTAACACAGTGTTCAGGTTAAAGGGTGCATATTTCTCTTTAAGCAGGATCAAGCCGTATTATCTGGCACCCCACATGCTTACCAGGCTCATGTGTTGAATTGAGAAAGGAAATAGACATTGACAATACTGATAATACTGATCTTCCTTTTTATGCCTCAGGCATATTGATACTGTCTTAGCTTGTCTCTATTGAGAATTCTGCATATAAATGTCTTTACATGATGGACAATATTAGCAGATTACCTCTGTTTCTGATTGATTCTTGAATGCCTCCTGCTGAGAGTTGATAGCTGACTTCAGTTGTACATCATTTGCTTATGAATTATCCTCACTTTCACACATAATTTAATTCTTGTTTCATCTCCGAATTTGATTTCACTGCCAATTTAGAGCAGATTATGTACCTCAGTTTTATTTTGAGTCAGAGAAATCTCTTCTTTTTTATATATATTGTATTGAGGCCCCAACACACTTATGGAGAAGTTTTATTCATTCTTCGATCAAGGGTAAAAAGAAGTTTGAAACAGCTGAGCAACAACATACGGTTTGCGAACTTTCAGACACCTGCCACATGCATTTAGAAGTACATTTAAATAATGTGCTAATACGCTATACGCGGCCATAATATGTGCCGATTACACTTTGTTATTGTTGTTTATGATGACATTGATACTACTGCAAATATGGGTGTATAAAAGAGTGTTAATGGGCAGAATACAGTCAAAAGAATGATGATAGACATATCTTACTATGGGCAGACGTGTAAAAGGCAGAGGCCTTTACTCAGGCACTCTTTCCAGTATTGTTTGTTGAAATTTCATACAATAAAACCATAGGGTGTCAACCTATCATTTCTCATTTCAACCTATCATTCAAGGGAAGATTTTAGGGGTAGTTAATGGTTAGGTTTAAGTATAGTGTTATGACTGTGTTTGTTTCAGGAATGTTGTTCCAGGACCAACAAATACTGTATGTTGATCCAGGAACATGTCTTGTACTCAGCAAAATCACGATCACCAAAAATCAACAAGTATAATCTAGAGCAGTGGTTCTCAACTTGTGGATCAGGAGTCCAAAATTGCTGGTCTGTTCTAATTCGGGACCTCCTATCATAGATTGTTTTTGTATTTTGGCACAAATTCATATGTCACTTGGTAGAAGCTAGCCAAATTAGTTGGGTGCCAACATGGACCATCCACTCATCCTTGAAAACAATGCAAGGTAAAATAAAATATGACCCAGACTACATTAAATATGGGTCTATGTAGTTCATGATAATTTTAATACATTTTAATGTTTGATTTTAAGTACGCTCATTTTTGTTTACTTTTGTATGATGGTACTTTGTTTGCTCACCATTTGATGCCCAATCTAAAATCAGTATCCTGAAGCAAAACCAGTTGAAAAGCACTGTGATAGAATAGACACTGAGTGATCTGCCATTTGCTGTAATCAGAATAAATTTTAGCCTTGCTTATCTGACCACATTTCCATGCTTGACGCTGAAGGAGAATGTCAGGCTCCTGTTCCCTTTATAGCCCTCATATCCAGTAATGCAGTATATATTTATGGGGCTTTGGGGCATCACAGAGATTGAGTGGCATTATTTTATAGCTGTAAAGGGGTGTGTGGGTGGAGATCGCATTTCAGTCCATGTGCATCCTGAACTTTCCACCCTTACCTCCCTCTCATAAAGTGCCCTATTTAGGGGGTGTGTGCTTCAGGCAGATACTCAAACCGCCTCATTTTAGCTGGTGTCATTGATGATTTCTAGAGAGCTGCACAGCAGAGAACCCTTCAGCTGCTCTTAAAGTGTGATGTCCCTGTTGCGCTGGCAGATTCCTGAAGGTTGTCATGTGCAAAGACACCAGGGCATCATTCGCCACTGGGCCTTTTATGGGAGGGTGATAGAGGGGACATGATAGTTCTCATCTGCCATGCCATACTATCTAGACTGCTGGAGGGATGAGGTTTGAGGTGCTATAACAAGGGTGACTGACTTCAGAGGACAGTAACAGATGATTAGGGAGGGAAAGAGGAAAGTAAAAAAAACAAAAAACAACAACTCTAGAATTAGTTGATATTCAACAGTGGCCCCAAAACATATTTAGACACTTAAGCCACACTTAAAAATGTATAAGTGTAATTGCATTAGTTAGAAAAATATCAAACCGTTGATACTGTTTATTTGAAACAGTAAGCAAAACATTTCACACACAACTTTTTGTTTAGGTTTTAAATGAGAAAATATTACTGTTCAAAATGAAGACAAAACTTATTTGGACACTTTCTAGAAACTTGTTTTCTTACCCCTTTGGTAAATATATATATATTTTGTGGTTATAAGCATAAACAACATTTAAATTTTGTTAGATTTCTTTAAAAAAAAATTTTTTTTTTTAATTGGTTCAATAATTATAAAAATGGCTCAGAAAAGAGTTTTTTGCAAAATTCACCTATGATTACTTATTTTATTGAGAATAGATATTAAGGCTTGTTTTAGAGAATATATCTTAAATAAAATGTATTTTTCTTAACCCATTGATAAATTGTTTTTCTTGTTTTAAAAACCTCACTAAATTTAAATAGATTTATGCTTATACAATAAAAAATATTTGTCAATGAGTTTAAGAAAATGTAACTTAATTAAAGACATTCTCTGTAAGCAATTCTTAATTTATCATGCAAGATTGCTTCTCAAGTAATTGTCTCTTTCTTTCCATGGATGTTTTAATGTTTTACTGGAAAACGTCCTGGTTACTTTCGTAACCTCCATTCCCTGATGGAGGGAACGAGACGTTGTGTCGATGTAGTGACACTAGGGATCACTCTTGGGAGCCCCAAACGCCTCTGCTTTTTTTGAAAAAAGACCAATGAGAATTGGCGAGTGGAATTTGCATGCCACTCCCCCGGACATACGGGTATAAAAGGAGCTGGTATGCAACCACTCATTCAGGTTTTGTGCTGAGGAGCCGAGACCAGGTCCCAGCCGTTTCAGCGGGTTGTTCAGCGTTGTGGCAAGAGGGACACAAAGTCTCATTCCCTCCATCAGGGAATGGAGGTTATGAAAGTAACCAGGACGTTCCCTATCTGTCACTCACTCGATGTTGTGTCGATGTAGTGACACTAGGTGTCCCTATACAAAACGCCACAACTAGCTGAACTGTGTTGCGTGAACTGGCGGTGTGTGACGGGCAGACTGCGGTGTGCCTCGTAGCCAGCGCACCAGGCCATCACGTAACCTCTCCCAACCCTCTTATAAGAGTCGAACGGTCTATCAGGAACAAGTCGAATGCCCAACTATAGGGACAGGCTAGCCCAGCCGAGGTCTCTTTTCCCTCTCTTTTCTCCCCTAAAAGAGTGGAATTTGTTAACTGACTGGGAGCCATAAGTGTCTGCATCAGGGGGTGTCCCTTCCAAGGGGAAGACTTTCAGAGGGGCCTCTGCCTAAGGAAGACGCAGTTTGCCATCAGGGAAACAATTTTTGTGGAAGATATCACATGGGGTCGTCTTCAGGGAACCAGCACATGTGGAGCACCTACCTCAATACAGGGGCTCATTAGCGCTCATACTGGGCCGGTCAGTGAGTTTCTCCGCAAACTCAGCTGCCGGAGGGCTAAGGAGGAAAGTCATCCAGGGATCACAGTCTGTGAACACGACTGGGAGTCAAGAGCGCACGTCTTCACCTCAAAAGAGGGGAAAGGTGCTATGCGCAAGCGGTACACTCGGCCAGTTGTCCCGGAACTTACCTGCTCGTGCCTGCCAATACATGGGACGAGACCGGCTCAACTCGGAGATTGTAGAACCTCGCAAAGGTGTTGGGTGTTGCCCAGCCCACTGCTCTGCAGATGTCTGCCAAAGTGGCACCACTGGCCAGGGCTCAGGAGGCCGCCACACTCCTGGTGGAGTGGGCTCGTAACCCCGCAGAGGGTGGCATGTCCTGATATGCCATCGTGATGGCGTCGATGACCCAGTGGGCAATCCTCTGTTTGGAGACACTGCTTCCTTTCCACTGTCCATCAAAGCAAACAAAGAGCTGCTCGGAGCTTCTAAGGCTCTGCGTGTGATCCAAATAGATGCGTAAAGCTTGCATCGGATACAGCAATGCCAAGGCTGGGTCTGCCTCCTCCTGGGGCAGCGCTTGCAGGTTCACCACCTGATCCCTAAAAGGAGTCGTGGGAACCTTGGGCACATAGCCCGGTCGGGGTCTCATGATCACGTGAGAGTAACCCAGACTGAACTCCAGGCACGATTCGCTGACAGAGAATGTCTGCAGGTCCCCTACCCTTTTGATGGAAGTGAGTGCAGTCAGGAGGGCAGTCTTCAAAGAGAGTGCCTTAAGCTCAGCTAACTCCAGGGGCTCAAAGGGAGCTCCCTGTAGACCCCAAAGGACTACAGAGAGGTCCCATGAGGGGACGAGGCACAGTCCGGAGGGTTTCAACCTCCTAGCGCCTCTCAGGAACCTGATGATCAAGTCGTGCTTCCCTAAGTACTTACCATCTACTGCATCGTGATGCGCCGAAGTAGTGGCCACATACACCTTCAGGGTGGAGGGGGACAGCCTTCTCCTGCAGGAAGGAAGCTCCTTCTTCCAGCTTCTCCTGCAGGAAGGAAAGCACTGATCCGACTGCGCATCTCTGGGGGTCTTCGCGTCGGGAAGAACACCACTTAGTGAACAGATGCCACTTCAAGGCATACAGGCGCCTCGTAGAGGGAGCCCTAGCCTGAGTGATTGTGTCTACTACCGCAGGTGGTAGGCCACTTAGGTCTTCCGTGTCCACTGCGGTGTTGAGGTCGCCCGGGATGTGAGTGGCTCGTAGCGACTTGAGGCACTGCTGACTCCAGAGAAGGAGACGGTGGGTGAGTTGTGACATGCAATGGGAGCATAGACCGCCTTGGCGGTTGATGTACGCTACTGATGCTGTGTTGTCCATCCGGACCAACATGTGCTTGCCCTGGATCAATGGCCAAAACCTCCGCAGGGCGAGCAGTACAGCCAACAACTCTAGGCAGTTGATGTGCCAACGCAGCCACAGGCCAGTCCAGGAGCCGGCGGCTGTGTGCCCGTTGCATACGGCACCTCAGCCCGCCTTGGAGGCGTCTGTTGTAACCACGACGTGCCTGGAGACCTGCTCTAGTGGAACCACTGCCCGTAGAAATGCAAGGTCAGTCCAAGGGCTGAAGAGGCGGCGACAGATCGGCATGACGTCCACGCGATGTTTCCCGCGGCACCATGCCCATCTCGGGACTTGAGTCTGAAGCCAGTGCTGACGCGGTCACACATGCATCAACTCGAGTGGTGTGGCCGCCGCTGAGGATGCCATATGCCCCAGGAGCCTCTGAAAAATTTTCAGTGGAACCGCTGTTCTCCATCTGAACGCCTTCAGACAGTTCAGCACCGACTGTGCGCGCTTGTTCGTGAGGCGCGCTGTCATCGAGACAATTGCCCCATGGCCGTGTTGAGTCCAGGGACATCGAAGCACTTACCTGGCTCCTGCCTCCCACCATAAGATTGGCCAAGGAGGGGGGAGGAGGAATCTCGTCCCTGTAGTCCACTGGAACCAATCCCGCATGGGCTTGTTTGTGCCACAGCTGGGCGCACAGGGGCGGGGGGTCCGCCACTGGAGCGCCATACCTGCCAAAATGGGATGGTGGACGGTGGTCGTGATGACAGCCGTGCACACCAGATATGTGACCCAGGAGATGAGGGAACCATTCTTTTGTCAGGCATTTGGGTGCCACAGCCTCCTGGGCATACAGTGACAAAAAAGATTCTCCTCCCGGCCCTCCACCAGGGGATGGAGTGGTCTGTCAACCAGCCCCAGAGAAGTGGGTCTCCTTGCCCCTGGTTCGCCTGTCTCGGGGGCGCTTCGAAGCCTTCTTCGGGTTCTTAGCACCGGCCGCGAGATGGGTGGCATCTGCTTCCTGTGGAGGGCTCCATGCCAGGGGCGGGCTGCAGTAGAGCCGGTGTTGTTGCTGCAGGAGGATGCCCTTGGTGACGAGCAGACAGGGTGCGGGGTCTTAAGCCACGCCGGGGCAGGATATGTTGTAAAATCTCCGTCTGCTCCTTCACCGCCGAGAACCGCTGGGCAAAGTCCTCAACGGCGTCACCAAACTGGCCAACCTGGGAAATGGGGGCGTCAAGGAACGTGCCATGTCCGCCTCTCCCATCTCGACCAAGTTGAGCCAAAGGTGGTGCTCCTGGACCACCAGGGTGGACATCGCTCGCCCGAGAGACCACGCGAGATCGGTCGCCGAGCGCAGTTCCTGCATCAATCCTGGGTCAGAACTACCCTCGTGCAGTTCTTTTAGCGCCTTGGCTTGGTGTACTTGCAGGAGAGCCATGGCATGTAGGGCGGAGGCAGCTCTAGCCATCAGGGATGACATAAACCTACAGGCCCTGGACGGGAGTCTCGGGCGCCCACGCCAGGTGGCAGTGCTCTGCGGACACAAGTGCACCGCGAGCGCCTTGTCCACCTGGGGGATCACCGAATACCCCCTGGCCACTCCGACATCGATGGTAGCGAGAGCGGGGGAGCTGAAAGACCGGGACCGGGCAGTAAAAGGTGCCTCCCACAATCTTGTCATGCATTTCCGGGAAGAAAGGAATGGGGCATGGCCGTGGGCGGCGCCCCATGCCCAGGAACTGATCGTCGAGCCACGAGGGTTCAGGGGAGAGTGGAGGGTTCCACTCTAGCCCGATGCTCGCGGCCACCTGGGAAAGCATGTCCGTCATTTCCGCGTTAGCATGAGACTGGGCGACCGTTCCCAAAGGAGGAAGCCGAGCCGAAGCCTCTGCGTCAGACTGGACGAGCCCGCTCTCCGATGCTGCGCTCAAACTCATCGTCTTCTGGAGCTCCGAACGAGAAGTCGAACTCGCACTGAGATGAGCCGCCTGTCTCGTGCAAGAGCCCGATCGGGGCAAGGGAGCGTGCTGGGGAATGGGAGGTCCGTGGGGGGATACCCGGTGGAGGTGGTCCCATTGATGTCCCCAAATCACCCCCAGTGCTAACCGACGTGGCCTCAAACCCGTAGGTAGAAGGACCGGTTTCTTACGAAAGCAAGCCGCGACCGCAACGTTGCCATAGTCATGTTCTCGCAATGAGGACATGACTCATGTGTGAACGATATCTCCATGTGGCCAGTGCCCAGACACATAAGACAGCGATCGTGGCCGTCAGAAGTGGAGAGATATTGACCGCAACCAGGAATAACACACAAATGGAAAGGCATCTTTAAAAAGACGTTCCATGTGTGCTGCTCTTTTAGAAAGAAAATATACTCTTTTTAGAATATACTCTTTTAGTTGTTTCTGCCGAAGCGCCCAGGGGCGTTCTCTGCACTTCACGGGTGCAGAGGGGGAGAAGCCACTGAAATGCACCGTAGAATCCAGCAGATGAGGTGAATGAACTTTGCGGATGAATTCAGCTTCAATGAATAGAACCACTCGGCTCTGAAGAGAAAATCTGAACGAGTGGTTGCATACCAGCTCCTTTTTTACCCGTATGTCCGGGGGAGTGGCATGCAGATTCCACTCACCAATTCTCATTGGCCTTTTTTCAAAAAAAGCAGAGGCGTTTGGGACTCCCAAGAGTGACATTTAGTGTCATTACATGGACACAACTTCAAGTGAATGACAGATAGTGAACAAATCAATATTTGTTTATTTAATCAACAAATATTGATTAAGAAAATTGATATATTTTTCATTTGGTCCAAAGTAATTATAAAAATGGCTCAGTAAAGTGAAATGAACTTCTGAGAAAAGGTCTAGCATAATTTCTTTGCAGATTGCACCTGATTTGATACTATGTACAGTATATCTACAATGACATTTGACCTAAGTGCCCAAATACTTTTGGGGGCCAATTAAGCAGTCTAGGAATTACCCTTTATTACAAGTGTGCATGTTGCATTTGAAGCAGGCTATCGTTGTGTATGATAAAATCAAAACCAAGCTCATCAGCAATAAAAGTCCATTAGCATATCATCAGTATTCTGCATGCTGCTGGGCTTGCAAAAAACAAAGTTTGTTTACTAAGTGCTTTCTTGTGCTCTGACACCACAGCTCTACAGATAACAGGGCTATTCAACCTCTGCTTTTAGATTAGCCATGCCTGAGTCCATCCCTGCAATCACCCATGCAAGAGGCTGTAATTTGCAATACAAGCTCTTAAGAGTTGGCTTTTGATGCAGAGGCGTCCTCTTTGGCGCCCTCCCAGCAGGTGTCTGGGAGTTTGCCTATGCCTAGAAACAGCCCTGATCCAAAGCCATGTGGGCAGGGTAAAATAATATTTACTAACAATACATAGCCCACTTTTCATAACCCTATCAAATCCAGATAAATTCAATTCTGAAATGAACATTTACTTAGACAAACACATTAACAGAAGTTGTGTGAATAAATGTGTTGCAAATTCCTTTTCATGTTGTCTTTAACAGGTGTGAAAAATACTTGTTTG
Organism: Myxocyprinus asiaticus; assembly: GCF_019703515.2. Lineage (NCBI taxonomy): Eukaryota > Metazoa > Chordata > Actinopteri > Cypriniformes > Catostomidae > Myxocyprinus > Myxocyprinus asiaticus. The sequence continues at coordinate 19,901,730 of NC_059378.1, read as the reverse complement.
TGATACATGTTTTATATTTCTCTGTTGTGGGTGTTAAGTTTTTGACCGAGGTTTCCCTTGAGTCTACTTACTGTAGGAGTATAGTAGTCTTTCAGCTCTTCAACTCATTTGTAAGTGTGCCCTAGCTTAGATAATATATCTCTTGTTCAGCTTTGGAACCATGTGAACTCAATGCACAGTGTACTCACAATGTTTAATAAAAGTGGCATAAGCAAGGAACAAAGACAAATTGCTTTCTTAAATCAACACTGTGAAGTTTTCTTTAAGGACAAGTAAAAAATACAAATAATATCTCCAAGGTAGGCTGCTGAGATGGCATATCTTTACCAGGGGAGTGAAAAATTATTTCTTGGGAGCTCTTTGAACGCAGAGCAAGAGAATGAGAGACATTTTCATTTAAATAGTGTCAATCAGTAAAAGGCAGTAAAGAGAATCTCACCCTTGTTGTCAAACTGAAATGCTTTTTAGTGTGTTATTTTAAAATAGAAAGGAAACTAAACTGCGACTGGCTTAGGTACAGATAGAATGAATTAATGAGACCATTGTTTGCCTATAATGTAGACATGAAGCTTTTACTATTATGAACAAGATCAAACAAGGGAAGCTATTGTGAGGTTTCAGACATGTTGAGTCTTCTGAAATGTGGGACTGATGAGGAGAAAACTGATGTAGAATGTTTATCTGAGGAATATTCTATTTATCTAACTGCTAGAAGCCTTTTGAAAATGAATCACTTTAACGTTGACCCATTTCAGCAATAATATTTGCTGTGGTTTCCTATTAACCTCTATACACCAGTGGCAACATTTACCATGTTATAGTTTTTTATTTTTGTGTTCCAAAATTTGAAATGTGAATAGGGTCCTTTTTGAGTAAATCAACATACAGCATACTCTTCATTTATAGACGTCATCAACCTATGCTCACACTCCATTATTTACCATAGTGGTAACCCCCATAACACCAACATAAAAGAAACTCTTCTAAATCCCAAAATTATAGAACATTAAAAACTAACAAATCTCCCCCTGTTTTTAATTGCGCAAAAACACATAAAATAAGTTATTTATAAAAGTGTTATATATTACATTGTTAAATATCCCCTGCCCTGTTTAAGCAATGCTACATTAATGGCAATGGAAATTATTATTTAGTCCCAAAGCAAATGGATTAACTAAAATACTATTTTACTTTGAATTTAAAAGGATTGCACATAATTAAGTTGTTTGGACACATGCATTTGTGTTACTTTTAATTAAGTATATATATATATATGTAGTGTATGGACATCACAATCTCTCCAAGAGGAATTATCTTATTGCAGCCTATATCACAAAGTCATATCACTTGCACACTCAGTGAGTAACACATCTAATGCTGTGCAACACCTCTGGGGCAGAAGGGATAGCACCATAGTGATGCAGAGAATGGGCTGCAATTTATATCAGAGATGTGTTATACTCGGGGGGCATTGAGATACTGCACTGTTTTTCCAGTGACTTACTGCTAAGACTAGGGGCGGATTGGGACTAAAAAGTGGCCCTGGACTTTCTGGCCCAGAGTGGCCCACCAAACTTGGCCCACAACACACCACACCATAACACACCGACTCATTGATTTCATTTTCTGGCTCAATTTTAAAATTTTGTGTTGAGAAAAAAAAAAAAAAAAAAACGTTTCTATTTACTGCTAGTCATGACAACGGGCCACACAGTGCAACAATTGTTATAACTTTAATATATATAAAACCACTGTAAACGTGATGAGTGGATTTTTTTAGAGAAAGTACTAAAATAAGCACTTTATAGCTTAGACAAATAACATGTCCATAAACTTTTTTACCAGCATATACAGATGTTAGGTTAAAATGTACATGAAAGTACAAGGGAAACTGTGTATTTGAGGTGCTGTGACAAGTCAGCATTTTTTGAAGTTTTTAAAGATCTCAATCACCTTTCAACTTTTTTCTAGAAGTGCAAATAAACTATTGTCTTTGTTAAAATGAGGTTGTGGAAACAACAAGTAAAATAATAATATATTATACAGTATATGTATATATAATAATACAAGATCATAAAATGTTTAAACACTAGACACTGATGACAATGCTTAAATTTCATGTCAATTACTCACATAACTATGTGTAAATATTATAATTTTTTTTAATCAATGAAAACAAAGTTGGCCAGAATATGTACATATACAAATAAAAACAAATTTAAATATATGTAAAAGAAAATAAACATACCTCTTAAAATGTTGAACTTTGCGGATATTTTGCAGATTAATTGCTCATATTTTCACTCTATGTGAGTTTGTTGCGTCTTTATATCTGTATATATCTATATATTCCCCAGATTATTCTTGAGAAAAAGTGAAAAGCCCAATGCATTGAAAAGCGCTGTTTCTGCTGTCCTTTAAACAAAAGTAAGCCTCAAAGACTCAAATAGCTACAAAGTAATATTTTTCATGACTTAAATTCAGCAGTTTTTATCAGGCATGAACATTATTCAGCAAGCCACACTTTAGTTCCCTGTGGTATGAATAGATTATGCAAATGCCTATGTACTGGTCATAGCTTTACTGATTTTATATACGCTGCTGTTATTGTATTTGTTCTAACTTGCAGTTATTTGTCATTTTGTCATTATTCAGAGCTCATCTAATAGCCTTAGAGAGCCTTGGTAGGTTCCTCCAGGTGGCTGCACCCTGCGGGCATAAATGCACCGCTACAGAACGCTCTACCTGGGGAAGTTCGACATATCCCTTAGAGACACACACACTAGACACATCCGCTGTCGAGGGTAGTTAGGGTGGACGAGCCCGTGAAGCGTGTATGGGCAGAGAAAGGTGCCTTCCATGACTTTGTGAGTTCCTCGTGCACTTCCGGTAAGAAGAGCACCGCGCTCGGAGCCCAGAATCCAGTCATCCAGCTGCGAACACTCAGGGCAGGGCGGAGGGTTCCACTCCAGCTCGATGTTCGCAGCCGCCCGGGCAAGCACGGCTGCCAACTCAGCGTCCGCCTCATCCTGAGCTCTACCGCCCGAGAGCGGGAGCTCAGAAGATTCGTCCGCTTCTGAAAGCAGAAGCCCACCCTCCGATGCTGCGACCGATAACTCATCCTTGTCGTGAGCCCCGAACGAGACATTAAATCCACCTTGAGCCAACGGAAACGCTCCCATATCCACATCCAGATCGCCCATGGTGCTCGCCGACCCAGCCGCCTGGGTTTCAACCCAGGACGGACCGAAGAAGGAAGAGAGCCGTGACCGCAATTTTCTCATGGGCATGTTCTCACAGTGAGAACATGACCCCTCCACAAAAGCTGCCTCGGCGTGCTGACTACCCAAGCACTCGAGACAGATTTCGTGGCCATCCGGTGGGGAGAGATAACAGCCACACCCAGTAGCACAAAGGCGAAAGGACATCTTTAAAAAGATGCCAATCATTTGTGCGAGCTCTTTTAGAGAAAATATACTCTTTTGAATATACTCTTTTTACACCTGTGGACTCAGGGGCGCCCAGGGGAAGCACAACACTCGACCATGCGAGGGTGACCGCTGATATGCACTGTAAATCCAGCAGCAGACAGCAAGGTGATGGGACGAACACACACATGCGCTTGGCTCCGAAGAACAAGTCTGAATGAGTGTACGGCATCTCCTTTTATACTCGTATGTCCGGGGTGGAGAGTGGCATGCAACTTGCCAATTTTCATTGGCCTTTTCTGAGTAAAGCAAAGGTGATTCAGGCTCTCAAGAGAGAACCCCTAGTGACACTACATCGACACATCGTTGAGTGAGTGACAGACAGGGAACTGTCATACATTTAATGGCATGAATCACACTGAAGTCCTAGACTTTAAATGTACGGCCCACCGCTGATAGCATATATGGCTGTCACGTGACAAAAGAATGAATGACTCGGACAAGAAGATTCGGACCAAAAGAGTTGAAAGGTGAACAAATAATTTCTGTTTCCTGTACAGCGCCTATGTGGTTTTCACGTAACAAACGAAAGGAGGTTGCCCTATGCGCATGCGCGGCCAACACACAAACACTGTCTGAGACTACTCGTTCTTCTGAGTCACATAGAAGATTCGTTCAAAATGAATCGTTCATGAACAACCCATCACAACGAGGTACAGAGTTATGGCATTTATGCGGAAATGCCTTACAATGTGTAAGAACTTTCAAAATAAAGGCCATTGTTTTGGCTCTACCTTACAGAGTATTTTGAATAGCTGTGTCTTGTTTCAAAGGCTGTGTGCTAGCTAGGACGCGTCCTTTGAAGGCTGCAGTATACAGAGTATCCTCCTTTAAACAAACCTCGTTTAAACGAGATGGGCTTCATAGGACAAACGGAAACAGAACTTATCATAGTTGCTATGACAGCAAGCCACGCTTTAACAAGTGCGAGCGCTTTGAGTGACAAGGGAACAAATTCCCTTTGGAAGGGAATGTATGAGGTAAATTTTAGGAGAGTTCTAATGATGTAGAGAGAAAAGAAAATAGATTTTACAGATGTACTTTTAGTCTATAATACATTATTTTAATTATATGTTACTATAATTATACATATTATATACGCTACACCTGTCTACTGAGGTACTTCAACTTTATTATTAACATTACTTGCGTTTGAACATCATATTTACGGGCATATTGGCGTAATTTGTTTTTGGACAAATTATGTTAATTTCCACTGAAGCAAAGAATTGTGGGTTGTGAGTGCCCCTCATGCATCCTCCGAATTCCCGTGAAAGAAGGTCGCATTCGAAGGCTGCATTTGGAGTGTCCTACTCGCTTTTCTGAAACGAGACAGCCTCGATGATGCATGCGGCCGACAAATGCGACTTCCAGAGGACACAGTTTTCGAAACGATACACAGCTATTGTTCACTCTGTAATGGGGTCTGCGCGAGCATGTTGGAGCCCAGGGCGGCCGACTATATCGCCTGATGTGCTGGTGTTGTGAGAAAATGATTCCTCTCGAAAATCGTGTCTCCCTCTGATGTCACAGCAATTTCATTGGCTGAGGGACCCATTAATTGGTACTATATTTACTGCCTGAGTAGAAATCCTTTAAAATCGTTTTGTGTCGATATAACTTTTTAAATATGACATTTAATGAATTTTAAACCATAAGATACACATAATAGTTTATAACTGAAGTTATAGATTGTGAAATTAAATATGTGTCGTTGTTTGTGTTTTTCAGTTAGCCTAGACTTCAATGACATGCTATCACGATAACATGATAGGTTTTTGTTTGGGCATTACAAATGGTTACCCCCATGGGGACTCGATTTATCGGGCGGACTCAATTTATCATGACACCGGTACTTGCGCAGCAACGGGCCGGCCCAATTTACCCAGCGGCCCATTGGGAAAATGCCCAGTGCTCCCGACAGCCAGTTCGCCCCTGGCTAAGACCAAAAAAATTTAATAAAACTGCCCTCAGATATCCATCCTCTGTTTGTAGGACTGACATTGATAAATGTCTTGATGTATAGATCTAAAAACAAACAAACAAACAAACAAAAAAACATTTCAGTTTTTCAATATTTCAAACCTTTAGAAAAAACTTTTAAGGATACTATATATATATATATATATATATATATATATATATATATATATATATATATATATATATATTATATACACTATATAATATGGTCGCTTTAAGAATGCAATTGAGAATTTCACATTGACCTTGTTCTAGTTGAAATAGACACATCTTTCACACTAAATGTGCTTTACCAAAAGGGCCAATCCAAAAATTGCAAGCATGAGTTGATTCACATCCAGACTTATCCTTCACCACAGCATAAAACTGGTGATCCAGGCATGGTCATATTCATTATGACAGGTGAAGCAGAAACTGATCAGAGACCAGCACTCTTCTTCTAAGTGGTGTGAGAGATACAACCCTTGATGTACAAATTTTTTTTTTTCTGAGATCTTCACTATGAGCTTCTGCACTGAATAGAGCTCTAATCTGAAAAGTATGTGTGCAGACTTCATTAGTTGTTTTTTGGTATTGTGTGTGTCTTCAAAATCACAATTTAGCTGTAATGAGCCTCCTGCTCTCCCAGCTGAATTAGATGAAAGAGTTTTGGATCTATTCTGTCTGCATTGTAATCATTACAATGCACAAACCAGTACATTGCACTTTTTGTGTTTTTGCTGTCAACACACTGAAAGTAAAAACTGAAACAGAGCTAGAACTTTTTGGGGTTTTCTTTCTAGGACAGTGCAACCATGCAGTTCTGTGCCAACAAACTGGACAAGAAAGACTTTTTTGGGAAATCCGATCCCTTCATGGTGTTCTACAGAAGCAACGAAGATGGCACGTAAGTGTCTCATGTCTGTTTAAAGGGGAACTCTAGTTCACCTAAAAAAAGGAAAATCTTTTCATTACTTACTCACCTTCATGTCGCCCCAATCCTGTTTGACTTTCTTTTTTCTGTGGAACACAAAGGGCAAATTTCTAAAGAAAAATCCTGGCCACTCTTCTCCATATAATGAAAGTGAATGAGGAATGGGGCTGTCAAGCCCCCCAATGACAAAAAAGCATCATAAATATAAGCAAATTAAAAGTAGTCCATTATTCACCGATAATCTACCCATCCAGTTATCTGTTAACTGCTTCGATCGGGTCTTTTGGCTACACTTATTTTGAAACAGTGAGTATTTTAATGTTTATGGATTGGCCCCATTCACTTCTACTCTAAAGGGGCTTTTCCACTGCACGGAATGGCTCGACTCGTCTCTGTTCGCTTTTTGGGGGTTTTCCACTGTGGATAGTACCTGGTACCTGATACATTTTTTAGTACCACCTCGGTCGAGGTTCCAAGCGAGCCGAGCCGATACTAAATGTGATGTCAAAACCCTGCAGATCACTGACTGGTCAGAGAAAATGGTCACTACCAGCGTCATTGCTATAAGCTAGATGGCAGGTTAGCTTACCCTCGTGCGTCATCTTTGAGCTAACACAGTGATGTCCTCGTCTGCGCTTTGGTGTATGATTTCCCAAACTCTCCTGTTTTTTTTTCGCAGTATTTTGTCTTGCTGCCGTCAGCCTTTTTTGAAACAAAGTTTGTTGTCTTGCTGTGAAAAACAGCCACATGCAGAGAATCAAGAACACCATTCCATCTATATCCTCCATTGCTCCTTTGTTGTGTGTTTGTGTTGTGTTTAGGATAATGTCACTGCAGTAGAGGAGGCGCAACTATGACAATCAGCCTATAATCCCACCCACGTTGAGGCTGCACTAAACTGCAGTGGAAAAGCAAGTTCAGAAAAGAAAGGCGAGCAGAGTCGAACCGTAACGTGCAGTGGAAAGTGCCATAAGTGCCTCAATGTAACCCAAATTTGTATGCCTTTTTTTATGAAAAGGAGGAGCAAGTCAAACTGCATTCAACACTGTGCCACAGATGCTATTGATTGAATTTAACTTGTATTGAACCTGGATTATTCCTTTAAGGAAAGAAAATACAATTATAGGCTTCAAGAGTACGGTTCGGTGATTCATTTGGATTACACATATTAAAATATTCCCCCTCTGGAGATTTATGGTCTTAAAATGGCATTCTGTATGTGTATAGACCAACATAAAAAGGCCTTACTGTATGTCCCCCATAAAAGCCTCTTAACTTAAGTGACCATGGTTTCATGCTTTCAAGAGCTTTCATGTACTTTGCCCATTTTGTGTTTTAGAGCAAAAATATTGTGAAAAACTAAAAAGTCTCTGCGGAGTCTTGGATGTCAGATGATGCTTAAAAAAGCTTTAGGGTGTTTAATGATGCTCTTGGGCACTGATGAAGAGGCTAATTATTAAATGTAAAAAAAAAAAAATCTGTTTATAATTAGGCTAAAATGCCATTTCAAGGATTAGAAAAGTTAGAGACCTTTGCTCTTTCTTAGCTTGTACACCCCGAACATTTGTATCATTAAAGGATGTTTCTTCAACTCTGGAGACTTTTTGCCCTATTGACTTCTAGAAAATAAACTCCGCTAACACACACTTTTAACACCCTCACTAGTCTATTTAATTTGTCTAATAAAAATGTCCAACTATAACCTAAATACACACAATCAAACAATCTTTTTTAAATAATTGGACAAAAATACAGCTTGATTAGAAGTGACGGACCATAAAAGTATTCTGTTTGCAAGTGGTATTTACCTTGATTTCTATTTTTCTTCACATATCAAATATCTCATATTTCATCTCTCTGACAATGTTGTCTCATTTAACTTTTAAATGAGAAAACTTTTTTGGGGGAAAAAAAATCGCTGGCAAAATTGTTGGTCATGGTGGAAATTATGCCACAACTGAGAGACGGTTGTAAGCTATGTAAAAATGTATATACAGTATCTACATATTTAATTAGTTTATGTATATTTTATTTTATTTTGTTTAATATTTTCATATTTTAAGATAAAAAGTCTGGGATAAAAGAAAAAAAATATACATAAATGGCATTTGATAAGCAGCTAATCTAAATGATAAATAAATAGTAAATAAAGAAGACAGTTTTAATGTGACATTTATATTTACTCATGTTTATTCTTTTAATGCGTGGCTGACAGAAATCTGTGAGTATATCAACAGTCTGAAAACCAACAGGATAAACATGGTGACACATTAGTAATGAACTGATTTCATACTTCTTTAACTTTGCAAATAATTGAAAAGATATGGTTTGTCAGATATGACCACAAGCAGATGAAAAGAGCAGGTGGCTGATGTCAGTCATATTTAGAGTTTCCTCAGGAGTTATGCCATGTGTCCATGTCTTTGTCTCTTTCCATTCTCTCAACATGAAGGTTTACAATTTGCCATAAGACAGAAGTGATGAAGAACACCCTGAATCCTGTCTGGCAACCATTCACCATTCCAGTCAGAGCTCTCTGCAATGGAGACTATGACAGGTAAGACACAGAGACCACCAGTGGCTTTGACGTTCTTTGATAAAACCAATAGGGCTCTTCACAGATCACCCATAAAGCCTATACATATGTATGTTTACAGTTTGGCAGTAAAGACATAAATGCTACTTACTGTCCTATTTCATATATGTCCTGCTTTTGAATGTGTGCTCTGTTTTTTGATAATTTTGTTTAAAAACTTTTTTCAGTCTCGTGTAGCAAGACTTTTGACCATAAGAACTGCCCACTAGACAAGAATAAATTTTCTGATGACCTGTAAAGTGATGAAATGCAGTTTGTTTTGTTTTATGCACTGTAAAAAAAAAACAAAAAACATTCTGCTCATAGATATTTACCTTACCAGCCACTAAGCATTTTTTAAGCCACCAGCCTGGCATACTTTGGCAAACCCAGTGATTTGTTCTTCCTAAAATGCACTGGTTGTATCAACCTAGTACCTTGTAAACAATGTTGTTTCCAGGCAGACTGATGCATCACAACTCCCAAAGGTTGCATAAAGCCAGCCAATCATTTAGAACTGCTGGGTTTTTTTGGAAACACGTTTGCATGCAATATGCATCAGTCGGTCAGTGAATGGACTGTAGGTGGTCTGTGGGCATCCCATCTGAGGTTGAGACTAACCTGACTGTAAAGTGATAAGCCTCAAAGGAATTATGAAATGTCAGTGCTGAACTCTACACTTGCCTCAAGATGAATTCTTGAGATACAAGTATAAGGTAAGGTAGGTACAATTATTATATATATATATTTTTTTTTTTTACTACAGAAGTGAGACCATAAAGAAAACATATACAGTCCAGGAGAGTTGGTGTGACTTGATTGAGTAGCTACAGTATTTTTAAACTTACAGATGCCTGGAAAGGACTACATGATCTGCATTCCTCTCACACATTTAACAAAGAGAGGATCACCACCTTGTTGTGACCAATCAGCTTAGGGAATTAGAACTGCATGTAAAAAAAATTGAATCTTGAAAAGCTCTGGCCTGTGTGTGCTCTTGCTGCTCTCCAGGGTTAATCTTTCATGACAGGCACCACACTGTAATACAGTGCAGAAATGTGGCACATGCTGTGCAAAATCAAAAACTGAGGCCTTATGACAACATTTCTTGGTGCCCACATTCAAGAGAAGAGGGGAAGCATATTCAGTTTACCTTATAAAATTGCTATCTACCTAGATGAACCAACATGCTGGTCTTGGATGGTTTAGCTGGGAAGTGCTGGTTCAGCACTGGTGTAGATGGTGGTCCAGCATAGCCTAAACTAACAGTAACTGATAAAATGGGTCGACCAGCATAGTTTTTTGGGTAATGCTGGTTAACCAAGTCTTGCTGGTTAAACTAGTCAAAAAGCCTTTTTGGAACACCAGCCCACCAGCATCCAGTGTTGTGAACAAGCTTTCAAAGCACAACTGGTGACCAGCTATGCTGGTTTTATTCATTAGGTTTCTTGAGTCATTATAGCCATTCATAGGTTGACTTCCAATAGAGTGTAAACACTTAGGCTCTGTGGCACTATCAAAACATTGCTCTGTTTGTTTGAGCATCCCAACCATGGATGCGTTTCCCAAAAGCGTCTTTAGCAAATTATAGTCACAATTTTCATTATTACCAACGTTAGCATTGTAAAGTTGTGTGGTTGGAACTACAGCTCTACAGCTGTGGTTAGATGCATAGTTTCTTGTTAATTTGACTTCGCTAAGATCTTCTATGTCTTTCATTCCACATCTTTCATTCTGTAAGGCTTAAGACCGTTTACATGCACTATAGAAAACGACTTATTCTTTGGGGTTTTGCAGATAGCGGCATACTGAAACATAGGCCAATAAAGGGATTAGGAAAAAAGCGATTTAACACCTTGGTTTCGATCAGATAACGCGGCTTTGTGGTAAATGCATAAGAAAAGTTCTCATAAGTTTTTAAAGAGTGCGCATGTTCATATGTGCTCAAATGCGCCGGGGGAACCCCACGTAAGAGGGGAAATTTACAGAGCCGCATGAGTATGTGGGTAAAAATAATGGTGATAACAGTGCACCCAAACACGGACACCATTTTTGCAGACATCCACTGTCATGTGTCTATGTAAACATGCTATAATTTGACATCAATTCAGTCTCCACATTAATTATAACTCCAACCCTATGTGACATAAGTAACAAAAACCTCTATATTGTTGAATCAACGTGTTTCGAACGACAGATGTGTGACATAGTTACTACGGTTTCAGGAAACAGTTGTGACTAGCTAGTTAATTGCTCCAACGAGGCTTCATACTATGGTAATTTAGCAGTGAGTTACGTTGTTGTATGGGAAATGTACCTCAACCCGACACAGCAATGTTGGCTAAACCAGTTGCATGTGTTTGGGGCGGGACTACCTGCAAAAAGCAGTTTAGTAGGGAATTGACTAGTCTGTCTGAATGATTGCACATGAATGGAATGGAAGTGGCAGGTGGAAAGTTAGGGAATCCTGTTTGTAAACAAGCAATTTTGTTTCAGTCCCGTTTGGTGTGACTTGTGGTGCAGCAATTGCACACTTTCACCTCAAATATTGAGCTACAACTTGAAAAACCACCATCACCAAACTAAATTACAAAATAATGACAAGGTTAATAACAAATAACAATAGGTTTTCCAAACACTCCCCCATACTTGATCGGAAAAACAAGTAGTCCTTCGCCAAACTCACACCATTAGTTGAGCAAATGTTACTGTGTCATGCTGTTTAATCAAACAGAACAATGTTGAAAGAGCCACAAGTCTTACACTTTTCAAAGATATAAACCTATGAATGGCTTACTTATAATTGTTTCTGCACATTTAACTGGAATAAGAAAAAAAACATTCAAATTGAAAACATTACACACATCACCTTTAACTCTGAGTTGCAAAAACAGAGGCAGCCTGCTTTATTTATAAACATACAAATACTCTTCTCTTTCTGTATCTGGCAGTCTGCTTTGGCTCATCTGGCACTCCACCTGCCAGGCATGGCCGTATCTTTGACAGGCCATACACATCATGAAGGAATGTTAACAGCAGAGAATAAACCAGGATGGTGTATATGCTGTATATGGAACATCAATTATTTTATGGTGTGATGGTACTGCAGGCAGTTATCTGCTTTGGCCCCGGGGGAGTGCTTCGATCTCTGTGAATGAAGTTCCCGAAGAAGAAACCATCAGTACATGGTCCATGCTATTTGTTTAGATGGGAGGAAGCTCCAGAGCCTTTTCTCCCAATTTGGAATGCCCAATTCCCACTACTTAGTAGGTCCTCATGGTGGTGTGGTTACTCACCTCAATCGGGGTGGCGGAGGACAAGTCTCAGGTGCCTCTAAGACTGTCAATCCACGCATCTTATCACTTGGCTCGTTGTGCATGACACTGCGTAGACTCCGCATGTGGAGGCTCTTGCTATTCTCCGCGATCCACGCACAACTTACCACGTGCCCCATTGAAAGCGAGAACCACTAATCGCGACCACGAGGAGGTTACCCCATGTGACTCTACCCTCCCTAGCAACTGGGCCAATTTGGCTGCTTAGGAGACCTGGCTGGAGTCACTCAGCACACCCTAGATTCGAACTCGCAACTCCAGAAGTCCAGGCCCCCACACCAGAGCCTGAGATGTCAGTGTGCATTCCTTTTATTTAAAGCCTAAAGAAAGCAGATACTAAACATTCCCCACACATCTCCATAGTTTTATTCTGATGTCAATTAATATGAGACACTAATGAAATTAATCATAGATGTACTTCTTAAGACTAAGAATAAACTGCAGAGAACCAATGTGCAAAAAAAAAAGTTTTTGAAATTGCCAGAGGGTTCAGAATTTCACTTGACATGTTTCACTTGCATACAACGACTGTCATGCAGAGTTTGAAAATACAACTCTTTAATATTTTACCAAGAAACTGGTACAGCTTTGCAATAAATGGTGATGTTGACATTTGGTGTGGATTTCAAATCCCATACTACAAAATTTCCCTCTTTCAAATGTTAGTGCAATGCCCTCAGCAAGGAGGAACTCAAAGCAAAATTTTGGTTTGAGGTCAATGCAAGGGAATTAAAAACAGCCCAGAATTGAATTCTTCCAGCCTGCATAGCTCCTTCCCCACCTCCTACCCTCGCCCTTCGCTGTTTGGGCTCAGAGCTCAATCTATTTTCTTCTCCTATGTTGTAGGCTTGATAGACAGCTGCCTTGGGAGCCTTCTTGGCGGCTGTACTCTCTTACTGTCAGAGAACATGACACCCAGGTGACAGATACTCAGAGAGTTGCTGACTCACAACTTTGAAGATAACAAACGTCAAAGGCGCTACCACCCACATTTCCTTGAAGGGAGCGTATTTTGATGCCTTCCTCAACTACAGCAGATTTTGTGATATTTTGTATTCACTTTAGAAGAATGAGCATTTTTATGCCTTACTGGTGAAGTGGGCAAAACTTTTGCCTACTAGTCAAACGACAGTTGGGGGGAAAGTTTTTCAAGCTGGGAAAACAACGTGCCCTTTATGAATCTTGCCTATAAGCCTTTTAAAATGTGTTGAGTGAGTGGGTTAATATCAAAGGACATATTAGTCTACTAATTAGCTTCCCTCAGTGTAAACATAAAGATTACTCAGCAGAACCAATGCACTCACCCCAGGACATTCATTTGTGGTATTATTCAGTGTCCTGTAAACAATAGGCGCTTTCACACATACAGCCATTTCCATTAATTTAAAAGAATTTTTCCACTTTGAGTTCATGTACGTGTATGAACAGAAACTATTAGCGAAATTCCAAATCAGCTATAGAAAAAGTATGTAACTTTTTCGTTGATAAAATACTTTCTTCTATCCCAGCTTAATATGTAGAGACAACTATAATAAGCCTTTCATAGATTCATTTTCTTGAAAACTGTAAACACTGCCTGTGTGGCACTATAAAAATTCCTGTGTTTGTTTTGCATGACCCACTTAGACCCGCTCCAACGACGTTAGTCAACCAATGGCGTGAGTTGGGGGCGGGAATGTCTGACTGCGTATTCAGTCTGTAGATGACGTTCGTATTCAGAAAGCTGTTTTGAAAACATTGTTTATTTTTGCAATTCCATTCGGTAGCACTATTGTTGCAGAAATTTCAGACTTCAGCTTTAAGAAATTGTAACATTGCCGGAAAAGTGGACCTTTTATTTTTTTGGCCGCAGCCGAAATGGAAGAAACCGTTGAAACTGTATTTATCAACTGCGTTAATTAAATGTGATGGAATTGAACATTTAATTAATCTTATTGATTATGAATACAATAAAATCAACGATTACTTTCATAAATTCTATATTTATGGATTCAGTAAGGATTCATAAACATTTGAATATCACTAAAGTTGTTCATATGTAAAATTATTTACAGTTTAGATTCTGTCAATTCGTCAATTGTTAGCAAATGTAAATGTGCTAGAACCACACTTGACATAAGAATGCCTACGAATACTCATGAGATCACGTTGGAATAGCAGATGTTGTACATTTATCTGTCAGTTTTACTTCAATTTAGTGGGTTTCATGTGTGAATGTGACTATTGACTTTGTCAACCTAATCATATGAATTATTCATAGCCAGCACTTTATAAATCACCTCCTTTTAAAATAGGTTGAGTTTCATTGTATGAATTTAGCGGTTACCTCTGCAACTGCTCAGTGTACACTTTTCAAATTTGCAGACATCAGGGGACATATTAGCCCACTTATTAGCTTCCCACAGAGGTGAAGTAATACAGTTACCCCAGGACATTTGTGCTTATATTCCGGAAACATTGTGTCCTCTGAGCATTGACGTTGTTAGTGTAATGATAAGAGTTATTCACTCTTTCTATAAACGGCTGTAATGATTTGCGTGGGAGTCTTGGTTGGTGAGCAGAAAGGAAGTAAACAAGAGAAGGTTTTTCGCTAATCTATAAAGCTTTCTGAAAAGCCTCTCAGTGCACAAGCTGGTCTTGCTAATGAGCATGCTTTAGGAGAGTGTGTTAATCCTCATTAATATATGAGCATTAGCTAGCATTTTTTCTTCTCTCAATCTTGTTGAAGCCGTTGATCAAACACCTGCATCATGGACGTGTTTGCCGACCCACACTATTTTTGTTTAATTGTGACTGATGACTCAATTTAGGCTTTAGCAACGAAAGACCAATCAAATTGCGCTGAAATATGTTCAATGAAAGTCTTGCGCATAAGTGATTAGCCGAGTAATCCCCCTGAATCAACACCACATAAGGTTCATTATTGCCTGGGAAAGGCTGATTTTTGTCACCATTAACTGTTATGTTTGAAAGTGCTGTGTAAAGTTATTGAGAGTTATACAATTATTTTTCAAACACACCTGGATGCCCCCCTGCTTTTTGTTTTGTTTTCCAGAACAATCAAAGTTGAAGTATATGACTGGGACCGTGATGGTAGGTGAGTTGATGATTGGCTTTTGATGTGTTTAACCCTCAAAGACCCACAGTAATAAAACTGAACAACACTTGTCTAAACAATTTAAATAATACCTTTTATATGCCCCCTTTGTATGGCACCCCTGTACATTGCATATATAGTTTTTGTGCCTCTGAATCCTTGGGTCTTAGGTCTCTTAAATTGAAATAGCAAAAGAAAAGGAGAGTTTTTTTTTTAAAGAGTGATGCATAGTATTTTCTGTAATACATTTGTGCATCTTCCAACATTCCAGCCACGATTTCATCGGTGAATTCACCACCAGCTACAGAGAGTTAGCCCGAGGTCAGAGCCAGTTCAACATATACGAGGTGAGATGTCAACAACAACACTGCATAGTATGGTAATGCACATGAAGCACTTTTCATATATTATATATTCAGAGACATTGAATGTCTTAAAGGGATAGTTCACCAAAAAGTAAAAATGATTTTTTATTTTCAAAATAATTTACTCACGCTTATCTCATGTCATTCCAAATCCTTTCTTTCTTCTGTGGAACATAAAATAATTTGTTTTGCAGAATGTCCTGGCTGCTCATTTTCATACAATGAAAGTGATTGGGATCTGGAGCAGGGTTATTATAGTTTTGAAAATTTCACTAGTTTTTATTTGATTTTGCTTTGTGTTTTGCTTTTTTAATTTCAGTTTTGTTTTAATTTAAAGGAGCATAAAAGTTTTTATTTGGTTTGTATTGTTTGAACATTTATATATATATTTTTTTATTTAGTTTTACATAGTTTTAGTTTTTATCCATATAACACCACAACATATTATCTGTAACACTTTACAATAAGGTTGTATTTGTATTTATACTAGCAGATATTTGACTTTAAAAGTCATGGTAATGTATGGTATATGCTACCATTAACATTCACCAATATAAAAAAAATACTATAAAAATATTGTTCTTTGTTTGTGTATGATGCATTTACTAATGTTAACAAGTACAACCTTAGTGTAAAGTTTTAGCCTACCAAATTATCTGCCTGCGATGACACATCATCTCAAACTAGTCATGCTCAAAATCATACCATAAAAGTTTGTTAAAAGTTTTATTTCTCAAATTCACAACAACATAGCATACGTCAGCACTTATTGACATGAATGAAATGTGCTATAAATGTTACATTGCCAATAAATTTGCCAGTAAACAACCTGACATCTCCGCAGCATTTTTTAGCTGTGTGCACTGGAATCACACATCCTGTTTCAGACATCCTGCACAGTAGTCACTTTTTGCCAAAGTTTCTGAAGTTCATGGAATGAAATATTCGCAGAAGTTTTGTTTGAGGTCAACTAAATGAGGCTCTAATTTCTGTCGTGCTGTTTTAGCAATGTTTCACAGACGGCAGCACCATCATTTTCCTTCACCGATTTGCGTGTGGCGATTTATTGTGGTGTTGTCCAGAGCCCCTCCCCCAGATTAACATGCCTTTAAACATCATAGTTTCACTTTAGTTTTATTAATTAATTTTTTTAATTCCCATTTTAATTTTTCACTGTTTTCATCTTAGTAATAATTTTTGTTAGTAAAAAATACACCTGTACTGGGGTTGTCATGCTTAAAAAATAACAGCACCACAGAAGCCCCATAAAGTGGTTCATACAGCTTGTATGTACCACTTTGAAAGGTCCAAATCTTCTGAACACATTCAATAGCTTCATGTGAGGAAAAAAAAAAATATTTCCTGAAATCTTCCCCTCTATCGTAGCTTTCAAATCCAATTTACATACATTAAAACAAGCTGTGTCAATGTCACAGCACATTTGATATCAGTGATGATTGGTCATGAAACACTCAAGAACCACTGCCATATTTGAATATACGTGAACATGAATGAGATTTGAGAGCTACAATGGAAAGCTATTATATTGCTTCAGAGGTATATTGCACCTGGTTATATAAAGCACATTTATGATAATTTTATGGTGCTTTTTGTTGTTTTTGTGCTTTTGGAAAAAGCAACCAGGACCTTATGCAAAATAGCACCTTTTATGTTCCATGGACGGTTGAAAGCCATTTGCTTTTGGAATGACATGAGCGTGAGGAAATGATGAGAGTTTTCATTTTTGGATGGACGATTCCTTTAATTTTTTCAGATTATTTATAAATAACCTATGATCTCCACTCTCTACTAATTAATGTTTCCGAGAAACACAACATAGCACAATATACCATGCATAAATAACTTTTTTTTTCTTTCTGTTTTTAACTTTAATTTTGATTTATTTATTTTTTTCCTACTCTCGTCCCTATCCAATTTAGCAGGTATCCACACGTCTCTTTTTTGTTATTTGGATGTTATAACCATTTACGCCTTTTGGGAAGCATGCAAATAGGGATTAGCATGAACATGTTCCAAGGATTGTAAATTATTACAGTGATTTAACATCCCCTACCCAAAGGATTGTGTCTCATATCACAAACATTCCCTGTCCCGCTACTGTACGTATAATGTGTTCTTGTTTGACAACACAAAATATTTCATGCCAGATGAAACAGTGATCCAAGTGGTGTGTGAAAATGTTGTTGGGAGCTGTGCAATCACGGCTTATGAAACATTCATAGTGTCTCTTTGGGAGCTGACGTTGTATGGTTGAGACTTAAACAAAAATGTCAAGTGTGTTTATTTACCTTGGTTGAGTTCTGGTGTATGATTTAGTAAGGACAGCTCAAGTTTAGCTCAAGAAAAGTCAGCCTGCTGTTTTCTGAATTCACTGAGATTCATCCAAACACTCTTCCTACGCAGCACCATGTGGCTCAAGCATCCAGTGTGAATTCTCTAACCTATTAATATGGCACCAAAAAATACTTATTGCCTTTGATGCAATATGAAACAGGCCTATTGCTCATACTTCAACTATGGATATGCTACGAATATGAATGATACCTTAAATCATGCAGCTCATTGAGGAGAAATGAGCTACTACTTTTGTAAGTGATTGATTGGACTTATGATTTTCACTTGGTGGATGATAAATTGGGTAAAAAAAACATAGATTTATACTAAAGAAAGGACTCGAGCCATATCTTGGGACCAGAAAATCATAGACCCTTGGGGGTGGGCTCCTTCAACTTGGCCAACACTGCAGCAACCACACCTTACACCTTAGCAACCACATAGCAATATACTGGAAACCAACCACAGCACCCAAGCATTGAGGCGGCACTGATTTTTTTTCTCAAAAAATAATTGAGAATATCATAGATTGATTTGTATCTGACACACCATTCTCTGAGGAAAAGGCTGTTTTTATCCATTTAAACCAAATTATTTTCTGATTGTTCCTAGGTGGTGAATCCAAAGAAGAAGATGAAGAAGAAAAAATATGTAAATTCAGGCACGGTGAGTGGTGACTGTGAGATTAGTTTACTAAACAAATTTTACGATTGTGAACGTGTTCAAACACATGCAGAACCTTTAATTACAGTGGTTTCTTGTGTTTAATTATGTGACGTGAAAAGCAAAGACATGCACAGTAGCTTTCAATGGTCTTCCTGCATGTATTAGTATCTCTTTTTACACCCCTGCTAATTAAAACAAGTGCTGAAAACACAAGAGCAAGCTTTTCTTTTTTGAGGCACAGAGACACTGTTTTCCTTTGACAGGTCCTTATAAAACATAAACTACCGGTCATAAGTTTTGAAACACGTACTCATTCTTTATTATAATTTTTTTCACATTTTTGAATAATAGTAAAGTCATTAAAACTATGGAATAACATAAATGGAACTGTGGGAATTATGTTGTGACTAAACAAAATCCAAAATAAATCAAAACTGTGTTATTTTTTAACATCTTCATAGTCACCATTTGCCTAGAATTTGCAGACATGTACTCTTGACATTTTCTCAACCAACTTCTTGAAGTATCACCCTGGGATGCTTTTTAAACAGTATTGAAGGAGTGATGGGCACTTATTGGCTGCTTTTCTTCATTATTTGGTCCAAGTCATCAATTTCAAAAACTTTTTTTTTTTTTCATTACATTTTAGCTTTATAATGAAATAAATTAATATGGTGGCAGAGTTATATTTTTGTCTACAAAACTAATTTCAAACATTTAAGCATACGCCTTCAGATCAAAAGATTTTTAAGATCATGAGAAACATTTCAGTCAAGTGTTTCAAAACTTTTGACCGGTAGTGTAGTGTTGAAGTGCTTGTATGACATCTCTTTGTAGTCAACAAATAGTGGGATTGATGTTTAAATGAAAAAAAAAAAGAAAAAACTCAGGCAGGCACACAATAAACCAAATGTAATGCCAAAGTGAACATTTGTGTATGTGTATGTAAGAGAGAGGGAGTGTGGGTGGACAGAGAAAATGGAAGTGAATATGAAAGCAGGAATTTGTTGCACAGCAGAGATAATATGATATGAGCATTTTACTTTGATTGATGACAGTGCCAAAGTCTCCTTATTGCTCTGTATTATGAGCTCATCCTGAGAACATTTCATCCCTGAGGGTCCAACACCCGCATCATTCACTGCCTCATTCATATCAACAGAAACAAGGAAAGTTACAACAGTTTATGACATGCAACATCATGTGGCATAAGAATATGTTCATATTATTGTCTTTTTGTTTTGTAGAAAACAATTTGTCTCTTTTTATCTCTTTTTGATGCAGGTGACACTGCTGTCGTTTTCTGTGGAATCAGAGTCGACTTTCCTCGATTACATCAAAGGAGGGTGAGTAGGGAGTGGAACGTTCCTGCACATGTGCTGGAATACTGTGAATCTAGATTAACAACAGGATGGGTCACATGACTTCTATATTCTATAAATACATGTGAATTTCTTGCTGTTATTCATTATTTAAAAAGACAACCTGGTCTCATCACAAAAACGTGACTATAGCTATATTTTTGCCAAAGCGTTAAAACATGCAGTGCTGTATGCATTGATTCAGTTTCCAGGTAAAATGTCCACTGAATGGTGCCAAAATCAAGTTCTTTTCTCCAAAAAATAGTAGGCTTTACACGAATACGGTTAAAAAGCAGAATACAGTATATCTCAAAATAGATAATTCTTGTGAATTTTAATTAAATTAATGCACATTTTAATAAACCTTACCCCTAAGCTTAACCTAACTCTTTGTGTATTTGAAAAATTCAATTTAAATAAAAAATAAAACCTTAGTGGAAAGAATGACATTTTCTGATGCATTCACATGACTTACAGTTCATTTAAGGTACATGCTGTGTACTACTTGGGACTTGAATTCATGACCTTGGCACTGCAAGTGTCATGCTCTACCACTAGAGCTACACGGAAACTTACCTAAATTGAAATATTTGTATTTCAATAATTAACTAAAAATGTTAAATGCTTGTATTTTCCCTCAAACCCCACCTTTTCATACAACTTGAACACTTGTTTCAAGTGTTCTGAAATGATTGTGTGAGGAACAGATCAAAAGTTAAAGTAATTATTAATTAATCATTTTCTTCTCTTATCTTACTTTAATGAAAGTAAAATCATAGTGTTTTAAGCGTCACTCAGTGGACATATCACCTGGAAACTGCAGCGATACATACACAATGTAATGTTAAATGGCTTTTGGAAAAATTTACCCATAGTCACGTTTTTGTAATGCGACTAGGTAGATAAATCAGGTTAATTGTTTTTAAATCAAGCCAAATCTTCAACATAATTGAAACCAAACAAGACTAAATGGTCAGCAAAATCTTAAAATGCAGTGCAGTCGCACAACCTTACATCACATAAGCGTCACTATGGTGACATTTTACCTTGTTTCTGAGGATTTCATCAAGCATTTGCGAGCTTCTGATTTTATCATGCATTTGAATCAAGTAGAAGATATTACTTAATTGAATAATGCAAAATATGGAAGTAACTAAAACCACAATATGCAGAGATCTTTGTAGACACAGTGCAATATGCACAACATAATGTATGTTTGTGTGATCATTGTGTACTTTATACAGTAGAATAGCTCTGTAAAGTACATAAAGTATTGCAACACAAATGTTAATAGTGTGTAAGCCAACATACGTTATACCTGTAATGATTGAAGTCCTGAGAAGCGAGATGAGGATCTAAGTGCAGCTCTTACTGGAAATTGAAATCAAACTCAAGAAACCAGAACACAACAAACACTACAGCCTTACAACTTGGACAAGAACTGACAAAGACACAGAGAACATTAGGGCATATATAAACAAAGACTTACAAGGTTAACAAGACTAGTAACAAGACACACCTATAAAAAGTCAACAAGAAAAACAGGAAACAAGGGCATAACTTCAATATTAAAGAAGCAGGAGACCAGTAGGATCTAGAGAGGGCGGAGACTACAGGGGATCAGGAGGTGACAGCAGGCAACCAGGAGACCAGGGCAGGGCTGGAGGATGACCAGGAGACTACGGGGGATTCGGTGGACAGCCAGGAGACCACGGGGGTGCCGGTGAAAACCCATGTTGAGGCCATGGACCAGGGGACCATGGAGGTGTGGGCAGATCAGGAGACCACAGTGGATCCGGCGCACCAGAGGAGTCAGAAGAGAGCAAGGGTATGGTCAAGGCGGCTGAGGATTCTGGCAAGGGAAAGGTTAAGTGCAAGGCAACAGAGGACTCTGACAAGGTAAAGGGCAAGGCAACAGGGGACTCTGGCGAGGTCAAGGGCCAGACAAAAGGGGAATCTAGTGAGGTTTAAGGTTAAGGCACTAGGGGACTCTGGTGAGGTCAAGGCACTGGGGGACTTGGGTGAGACCGAGGGAGCTGCAGTGATGGCAAACATCATCAGGAGAATTGCAGAGATGGGCGAGCACCTCCGGAAAGTTGCAGTAGGGTTGTCCTCAAAGAAGGGGGCTGCAGCAGTGAGGGCAGCCGCCTCCATCGCGAGGACCTCCGGGATCACAAGTGTAGGGAGCGATGGGGCCTCCGTCGCTGGGACCTCCGAGACAACCAGAGCAGGCGACAAAGGGTCCTCCATTGCTGGAACCTCCAGGACCACAGGAACAGGGAGCGAAGCGGGCCTCCACAGCAGGGAGCAGAGAAACCTCCATGGTCAGGACCACTGGAGCCAACTCCTCCTTCTCCTCCTCCTCGAGCTCACCCCCTCTGGCGAAAGAGTGCTGGGTGCCACCTCCGGCGAGAGAGCACTGAGTGCCATAGTGGGGGTTTGGCTGTAACCAACCGTGTAGAAGGAGAAGCTGAGCCTCAAAGCATAATCGATGTAGTCCACCAAGGAGAGTTCACATTTGCTTCCTGACAGACATGATTTAATTGGCTCATTTAGACCAATTTTAAAATTGTCTGTCAGGGCTATATAATCCCAGTCTAGCCTGTGAGCTAAAGCACAAAACATCTTAACATACTCCTTAATGGAGTCAGTTTCCTGCTGGAGAGACAGGACTTTCACGGATGCTAGATCCATAACTTGGTCAGTTCTCCTGTAATGATTCAGGATAAAGACCTGAGAAGCAAGATGAATGCAGCATTTAATTGAAATTTAAATACAAGAAACAAGAAACACTACAGCCTCACAAAGACAAGAACTGACAAAGACATGATGGCACAAAGATGCACAAAATATTCAGTCAAGCCATGTCTTGAGCGAGGAAGCACAGGAGCATCCGATGTGGATGACTTTTCTGTTGTGATGCACACATAATTTCTCCTCTCCCTTTACATCTGGCACAACAGTTTTTATGTATGTTTCACCTTTGCAGTTTAAAAAAACCATAAATGTCACATACTTTAACAGTGCATCTTGAATTATTAGGTTTTATTATGAAAATATCAATCAATCAAGTTTCAACAACATAACGGCAAGCACTCTAAGGTGATGCAGCTGCACAGAGACGGCGCTTTAAGATGGCGCGTGAGTGAGCAAGACATTCCGTTTTACAAATCTGTCTTGCTTCGATTCCTCTGTCCTCGTTTTCTTTCCTTTCATCCTTTCCTTGTTTCCTAAGATGGAGGAGTTAGGAAACAACGAAAGGAAATGAGGATGCACATTTTCAGAAATGAGAAGCACCCAAGACACACCTGGGAAACAGAAAACAAGGGCATAACTTCAAAATAAAAGACAAACAAGAAACCTATGAGAATACCTCTCCACAAAAGTCATATATTAAAGGTAACAGGCTGATAATTTACAGTCTAGAATAGATAATTTAATTCTTTAAATTTTGCATGAAAAATTCATCAAAATCACATGAAAAACCACAGCCACCAAAGAGATCCAAAGATAAGCAATACTACCTCCAAAAGAAGATCAGGGAACAACCAAAGGATTTATGGAATCCTCCCAAACAAGGTTAGAATGTTCCCAGAGCAATGTTTTCATGGTGTACGGAAAAATATTGGTAGTGATGTTTCCTTACGAGAGTGTGCATACTTAGTGTAAAAAATTGCAATAAAATGTATTTAAATCAGCCATGGGAGTCTGTAAAGAACATACAGATTAATATTATAATGTGCGGCCACATTTTGGGGGGGAATTCACTAAGAATGAATTGCACACACTGTTATGTGCACGCCAAATTCACTAAAGGAATTATGCTGATCAGGAAATGACGTGAACATGCCTACAAAATCTGTGCTGAACGCAATTTGCACACCGCAATCCCCAACCTTACAGGTTTTGTATTGTGTAGGATGCAGTAGAACACCAAGAATTTTATGAAATGACAGTCATGGAATGGCTGTCACCACATGCTACACGGGAGCATGCAGTGAGTGGATGTTCTCTTAAACTGTCTGACAATTCACAGAAAGGACAGGGTGATTTATTTGCATCAATCTGCTTGAAGCTCTCCAAAGCTGTTTGACTGAATGTCACACTTTCCTCACATATGTTTGAAATTGTTTGGTTTTTCTAAGCAATACCCATGTTATCGTTCACCACAGCAAGCCTAAACCAGTGGCAGCATATCTGCTGTTTCGTCATAAACAGTATATTTGTAAAAGCTATACACCAGCATTTAAAATTAATTAATGTAATTCAGTAATAAACTTTAGTTTAGTGCTAGGGAAAGCATAACTATTATTATTGCTCATACTTGGGGTTAGGGATTTATTCTAAAATGTTAAAATTTTCTTTTCCGTTTCTGAAAAAGAATCTCTGCCATTTAAACCATCCAGTTGGACTGACAGAGTTCATACTGCTCTTTTTAACTTTCTCTCATTTCACGTTGTTGTGCATGACACATTTGCCAATCATCTATACTTTGATTTGCTTTTATTCACCTCAAAGAAAAATGAAAATTGTGGTTTTTAGAGGGAAATACTGTACATGCCAAAGTTTTAAATGATGATGGTAGTCCACGCTAAAGTGTGCAGGGATGTGTAAGTGTGGCCATCTTTAGTGTTCTAAGGATGGAAGGACACTCCATTCTGCACACTAAATTTAGTGTCGTTAGACTAAACAGACATAGACATAGACTAAACAATACGTCTTCTAATGTGGTTATAATAAAGGCCACTGGGGTAGAAGAAATATAGTGAAATGTTTAAAAAATCTGGGGAAGAGAGTGGGGCAGAAGTTTTGAGCCTAAGGCAAAGTGACATTTTGGCGAATCCCTGTCAGTTTCGACTGAGTGCACAGGCAGCCCTGATAGGGTTAGAGGTTGTACCGCCAGTGGGTTGTGTAAACATCAGGAGACCACCCACAGGTTTATGCTCGCATGCTGACAATACAATGAAATTTGGAGAAAGCAAGAGTGTTTGTGTGCGCATGAGTATTCATGAAGCTGCAACATTGCGTTTAAGAGTGTATGCAGCATGTGAACTTGTTTAGTGGTCTGACAGACCATAGATTGCCTAAAGCCCTTACCTAAATGAAAACCAGAAATTGCCACTTAGGAAGAGGTACCCTCTGCATTATTTTATTTTATTTATTTATTTTAATCCCCTTTTCTCCCAATTTGGAATGCCCAATTTCCACTACTTAGTAGGTTCTCGTGGTGGCGCGGTTACTCACCTCAATCCGGGAGGCAGTTGCCTCCACTTCTGAGACCGTCAATCCATGCATCTTATCATGTGGCTCGTTGTGCATGACACTGCGGAGACTCCGCATGTGGAGGCTGATGCTACTCTCCGCGATCCACGCACAATTTACCACGTGCCCCATTGAGAGCGAAAACCACTAATCACGACCACGAGGAGATTACCCCATGTGACTCTACCTTCCCTAGCAACCGGGCCAATTTGGTTGCTTAGGAGACCTGTCTGGAGTCACTCAGCACACCCTGAATTCGAACTCGCGACTCCAGGGGTGGTAGTCAGCGTCAATACACGCTGAGCTACCCAGGCCCTGTTTGCCTTCTGCATTATTGACAAATATTACTCTCTAAGTGACTGGGTATAGAACAGAAATAGAAATCATGGGTAAAAGACAGAGAGATGTGGAGAACATCAGAGCTGAGCTGCTCTGGTTTGATATTAGATCCTCCATGAAGAAAGTCAATCAAATCATAGCCAATCAGAAGGCAGACAGCACTGTGTTGACTCATATGTAGAAATCGATTATGACCTAAATCACATGTGCAGCAGCCAAGCAGAAAGGGATATAAACAGATAATTGGGGCTTTCGAGGGGTCTTGGCCAGTAAAACTAATACTTGCTATGTGGAGGTTCACCTTTGTTGCAGTGAGTGTGTTCTGATTAAGCGGTGACCTTTACCTGCGTGGATGTGCTCATGGCTGAGTGGCAGATAACCTGTTATAATGTGCTCGGAGTCTCCGGCCAGCCTGTGCATCCCACGCAGGACCACTTTTGACATTTCTATTAACTTGAATGAGATTGTGCTGGCCTGGGTGAGAGTCTATTTTGTGTGTGCGAGAGAGAGAGCAAAAGAAAAGAGGATGTTCAACATGCCATATTGTGGTGCTAGTGCAATATGTATGCAACCGCATTTGGAAGCAGTGAATATTTTCAATGCATAATGGTTTGTGATGTATCAGGCTACAACAAGACATGGATCCAATAGTCCTCCCAAATGAAAATACCAGCACTGCTGGCCACCGGCTTATGTTGTGTTTTGGGTGCTGGTCCCCCAGAATGGGATGCTGGTGTACTGGTGTCTGCACCAGGATTTTAAACCATCTTATCCAGCATCATCAGAAAAACCATGCTGGTCAACCAGCTTCACCAGCTAGGTTTTGCTTTTGAAAACCATGGCTATGCTGGTCCACCTGCTAGGCCAGCACCACACCAGCACAAACCAGCTTAAACCAGCCAGCACTATCATGGGAATTGCATGCTGGTTATGCTGGTCTTTTTAGCAGTGCTTCCAGCATTGTCAGTTGTGAAGGCCATTGTGTCAGATGAGCTACAGTAATAATAGTAGGCAAAGCTAGCAGAATTCTCTGTCGCAACATCAAATTTGATCATGTAAAAATGATAAAAAAAATTTTTTGCAGAATAAATACTTAAATATTGAGATATTTATCAAAAGGCTGATAAATAACAAGCTAAAGATTTGTTTCTAGCTATAAGTCCTAGCCCTGACACTGATGTAGAAGTCTTTCCAGCATTATATGTACTATCCAGCCCATTCTGCAACATGCAGGTGGATTTTCTGTCTCTATGGACGGCATCCCTACCTCCCTCAGCACTGCAGGCATCCTCTGCACTTCACCTGATAAATGAAAGGACGACACGTAGTGACATTTGCGTCTCCAAAGATCGATTTTTGTCCTTCTGTTTACCACATCCCAGCAGACCTCTGGTGTAGTGCACTAACCCCTAAAGCAGGGGATCCTTCTCACAGTCTATTAAATTTCTGGGCCATGGAAATGCCCCTGTGCCAGAGGCTGAAACTGGCGCCACAGCAACAGCAAAAAACTGCGGAAAGTAGCTCATGAGTTGCTCCAGTATGTTTTAATATCCTATAATTTGGAATGGCATGTTTATGAAAAGAAAAATTCAAAATGAAAATTTCTGTTTCATTTTGCTCCTCATAAATGATTAAAAACAGTGTTAATCATAGATAAATAGTGTGTTTCTAAGTTTTGGTCTAGAAGGTCATATTCTTTAATCTGGTCATGTGACACTCCCACAATCACCTAGATTCCCAAAATGAGGGAATTGTTTTTTGATGTGGAGATGCATACATAATGAGATCTGAGAAAAAAAAATTATTTTAATGAATTAATAAAGAGGATAATTGCTCTCTGGGCTACACAAGGGCATGAGTTATGTATTAGCTTGGGATTCTATAAGTTAATTTAATTTTCTCTCCTTTTCATTAAGATTTTATCAGTTTTTTCCTTCATTTTAGTTGTTCTATCTTTCCACTGAATTTCTAATTGTCTTTTTTCTTTTTGGAGGGTTTGGATGCTGTATGCTGATGCTAGATTGCTGTCTGTGGCACACATTTTTTGAATTTAGAAAATTACACTATTATTCCTTTTTAAGTGGTCCATCATCTTAATTACTTGGCATTGAGTGTACTGTATCTGTCCGATGAAGAGTTTGCCCGAGAATGTGTTTTATGCTAATGTTGTGGTATATTAATTTAGGGTACTTTAATATAACAGATTTGACAATAATTGCTTTTGTCCGGTCAACCAGTAATGTATGCTGCTATGACCTATTTATTAGGTTATAAACATTTCTACAAGAAAGTGTGTCATCCTTTATGGGGCCAAAGGGACTAATTTAGCAGGCAGAGCTAACATACTGTACACAGTAGTTTTATGGCCATCGGGAAAAGCTGCGGAAGGATGTTCTTATGTTAGGGATGTAGCAGGACCTACGGAGACCACAATAGCCTGCTGTTTGAGTGCAATAAACTTGTAAAGGGAACTCAAAGTAATTATTCTTCTTACCTATTTGTTCCTAATTAGACTGTGCAGCTGGGGTTGACTACACACATCAGCAATCATTTAGTGTTTGTATCTGTCCATGTGTGTATGTGTATATGTGTGTGTCAAAGAGGTCTATAATACCTGAAGAGAGCTGTCTGTTAGCATTTCCGTTCATCTCAATGGCAGTTGCTTTGCTAGAGCTTACACCCCTAGAAGAAGAGGACCTGCATGTTGCTCTCCATAAAAAAAATTAATAAAAATGTATATGTTCCAAAAAACCTACAGAACACATGCCAACATTTCAATGGCCGGCAATGTAGAGGGATGCATTTTTCCCAGTGCAATAGTGTAGTTACATAATCTACCAGCAGTGTGCGTGCTTGTGTTTTCAAATGGATACACACAGACATGTGTTCCTGTCTCCTTTGAGGCTACGAAATCACTGCTGAGACTGCTTTTTGCTTACTCTTTTGTTTTCTCATTTCTGCCTCCTTTCCTAGGACCCAGATCAATTTCACTGTGGCCATTGATTTCACCGCCTCTAATGGTAAGTAATTAAGTGGATAGAAGGGTGTGTGACCACTTAAAAGGTTGGGGAATCCAAACCAAATCACCTGTCTCTGAAAGCTAGGCTTGACTGCTCGAGGCCAATGATTATGTTGCTCAATGCATCTCTATTAGCTGTCAATGGGCAGCCCCCTGTGCTGTGGGGCTGAATGGGGAACTGTGTAGGGGTTCAAGCCATGCTGTGAGGTGTTCTGGTTCCATAAAACAGTCCTAATGGCTTAGCTACTCCAACAGCTTGTGAATGGGACTCCCTGTCATTTTCAACCCTGCTCTTGCTGCAAGTTCAAATCATTACTGCTCTTGCAAACATCATTGAATTATTCAGTAAATTAACAAGATTTGTTCAGAATGCTGTAGCGAGTGAATGGAAATAGAAGGCTGTGTAAGACTAGTAGTTTAGCATTAATCCAACCATCGCTCAAAGACTGTTTGGATCCCTACTGTTACAAGACCTGAACAACATCAATAGCTTGACAACCGCCTTAGAGCTCTCGTTTGTGCTTCTTAAGTATTGGCTACTTCTTGGCATGCTGTGGTGACCACAATTTGACAATTAAGTATATGAAGAATATTTTCACACACATGAAAAGAAACCTCTTGTATTAAAGCCATCTCACAATCTGATGGATTTAAATCTTTAATGCATGCCCTGTTGAGCAGACCAGCTTAAGCCAATATGAATTTTATAGCCGGACCATGGTGGTTAACGCTGGTTTGGTGCTGGTCTAGCTGGTGGACTAGCATAGCCAAAATGTTTACTTAGCTGAAGAAGGTTGTTGACCAATGAAGTCTTGCTTGTTAAAGGAATAGCCTAGTTCACCCAAAAAGCTATATTCTGTCATCATTTACCCATACTTATGTAGTTCAAACCTGTATGATGTCCTTTTTTTCTGTGGAACACAAAAGGAGAAATTCTGAAAACTGTGCTCGTCACTCGTGAAATTGCAATAAATGGGGAATGATGCTTTCAAGTTAAAAAAATTAAGCAAAAGTGGTCATAAAAGTAAAATAGAAGTGGTCTATATGCCATTCAGAAGCCATACAATAATCTCAGCAATCAATGACTAAATGTGTTTGTGACAGTGCCACATTAGGACACTAAACTTGCATGCTCACACACAACCTTGTATTTACCAAATGCTGACGAGTTATTGAGTTGGACTTGATGACCAGGGGTGCGTTTCCCGTAGAACTACGTAACTCACTGCTTAAACACCACAGTACGTTGCATCATTGGAGAAATTAGCTAGCTAGTTTCCCGAAACTGTAGTAACTATTTTGCACATACATCATTCAAACCACATTGGTTCAACAGTAAAGAGCTGTCATTAATGAAGTAATGCTGGGGGTGTAGTAATAACTTCTGCCTGATATCAAATTAAAATAGCTTATTTACACGTACCTCAGAAATCTATTTAATGTGCAAAAGCTGCTGGAGACACGAAAGCTGCGTGCACTATGTAATGCAACAGATGATGTGCACTCTTCAAAAACATATTAGAACTTCACCTATGCGTTAACATGGACACATAAGCTGTGTTATCTGACAGAAACCGTGTGTTAAAGGGATTTCTCTTAATGGCATTTAATCCCTTATACAGCTGCATTCGCAGCTACGAGACGTTTCAGAATGCCGAAATAAGCAGTTTTCTTGTGTGCATTTAAACATGGTCAAAGTGTTGACAGAATAAAAGATATATATGGAATAAAAGATATAAATTCAAATGATGTCCACACAGCAAACTAACAAGAAATTATGCTTCTAACCACAGGTGGTGAGTACAACCACACAACTTTGCGATACAGTTTGCGAATGTTCATTGGAACTGTGGTTTCGGGAAACACCAATGTTGAACTATGTTGGTAATAATAGAACTTGTGGCCAAAGTTGGCTAACAAAGCTTTTGGGAAATGCACCCCAAATCAGTCCAATTCATGAACAAATCAGACTGTGTTGTGAATTGGATCAACACATTAATTAAAAAGATCAGACTCAAAACATTGTGCACAAATCTGGCAATGCTACTTCTCTTATGATCTACAATGAACGTGCCAAGGAGAGCTTGGGTGGATGTAAAAATTTTTAGTGAGTAACAACTTAAGTATCAGTCATATGGATTCCGAAGTGGTACACCACTTTTATGATAATTTAATGGTGCCATTGCATCATTTTTTAGCTTAAAAGCTTTGGTCTCCATTTATTGTAATTGAAGAGGGGCGACCAGCACATTCTACAGAATTTCTCTTTTAGTGTTTCAAGGAAGAAAGAAGTCATACAAGTTTGCAAAAACATGAGGATGGGTAAATGACAACTAAATTGACACTTTTGGCCAAACCTTCAAGAAGCTTGGTTGGGACACCAGTATACCAGCATCCCATGCAGTGGACCAGTATTTAAAACACAACATATGCTGGTGGGGGATTTATGTTTTAAATGAGTTATCCAGGTTTGCTGTTTAATTTCCAGGTAACCCATCCCAGTCCACATCTCTCCATTACATGAACCCTTACCAGATGAACGCCTACGCGCTGGCACTGAAGGCGGTGGGGGAAATTATCCAGGACTATGACAGTGACAAGATGTTCCCAGCACTGGGCTTTGGAGCCAAACTGCCCCCTGATGGACGCGTCTCTCATGAGTTCCCCCTAGTGAGTGAGCTGATTTTTAATTTCCTGTTGTCCTGAACTTCCTTGAAAATCTCTGGTTATTAGTCCAAACAAGCTTGTTGATGCAAGAGTCTCAATGCCCTTCTGTTCTCACTCTCTTAATTGTGAATATGTACAGGTTTATACTAGTGCTGTCAGTCGATATAATATTCTTTTAATCATGATTAATCACATATTTTTTTTTGTAGTTAGTTGCGATTAATCGCAGATTTAGAAAATGCTGAAATTTGACTCCATTTATACTTCTTTTCCTGTCAAAATGCATTTATTTCCATTTTAGGAAAGAAAACAAAACAATATGTAACAACATAATGCTTTATCAACATTTTCCAAACAAAGCCTTCCACAGTATAAAGATTGAAATGCACTAAAATAGCACCAGTTCAAGTAACATTAAATGTTTCCTAAAGTCTAAGTGGCAGTTTGACAGAAAAACTAAAGTTAAAAGTTAAAAGAACTAGTCTCCTCATAGGTTGCATATTCATTGCAATTGGCATTAAATCTCTTAAACTCTCATCCTCCACAATTTTAATCTGTGGCTATCCTGCTGTCCTCAGCAATCGAAAAGCTGCATTCATGATTCGTGTCAGGGCATCAACGCCAGCATCAAGCATCATTTTGAACACCGCATGAAAGAACTTGCAGTCAAAAACATCTCATTCTACATTTTGGTGATAGTTAAAACTTGACAAGCTTCTGTGGTAATTAAAATGTGCCTTATATAGGCTGAAAAATACTTAATTTCTATCACAAGTCCCATCTGGGCTTGTTTTGTACATCAAATAGCATCCTTCATAATTTTATCAATGACAGGGAAATGCTCTTGTGTGTGTGTTGTAAAATATGCGTTAGTGTATTGACTCTGGGCGGACACATTACAAATGTTCTGCCCTCCCAACCATTTTTTATGCTGGTTTATGCTGTATTAACGGTAAATGTGTCAATTGCAATTAAGAAAAATTAACACGTTAAACTTATTTCACCTACACCTGTTACTAACAAGTGCATAAAATCAAGCAAAGAGCCATGTTATCTCCTTAGACAAACATATTTAGTAAGATAGGGCTTGCCTTTTCTGTTCCACCACAAAGTGAGCTCCATAAAAAAATGGTTTACTGAGTCTCGTGTGGAAGAACTTGGCTTGCCCAGATAAAACCCAACCTGAAACCCCATTGAATACCTTTGAATAAATTGGAACGCTGACTGCGAGTCAGGCCTCATCATCCAACATCAGTGTCTGACCTCCTGACCTCTTGTGTCTTAATGGGAGCAAATCCCTGCAGCCATGTTCCAACATTTTAGTGGAAACTGTTATAGCAGCAAAGGGAGGACCAACTCCCTACTAATGCCCATGTTTTTTTAATTAATGTTCATCAAGTACAAATGGGTATGATGTTTGGGTGTCCACATACTGCAGAGTAGTTTGGGACCACATAAGGACCTCCACAGGCCTTGATGGAAATTGTTTTTCTCATTACAGATAGATTGGAAACACACCAGTTACAGAAAACTCAATTAGTTATTCTTTTGCTAGTCATTGGTGCTCTGGAAGCAGTTCAGTGATGCTGAGACCAGACTGCAAGGGGCATGACTTTAATTGGCAATGCCTACTGTCATATCGATTGGCATAATCCATGTTTTCTCTCCATTGAACTGCTGTTTGCTTAAAAGGAAACACATACGTAACCATTAATTCCTGTCCTTTAGAACGGCAACATTGAAAACCCCTACTGTAATGGTATTGAGGGGATATTGGAGGCGTACCATCAGAGTCTAAAGACCGTCCAGCTGTATGGGCCCACCAACTTTGCCCCTGTCGTAAATCACGTGGCCAGGTAGGTTTTTAACATACAGTGAGTTTTTAAAATCCAGACTCGGTTTTGAAATTGACTTGTATTGTCACTGTTTACATGGAACACTTTTTTTTTTTTTTTTTCATAAATAAAAGCAAGCAATCATTGGTTTGCTGCATGTTTTATAAACACTACTACCACTACAAGTGAAATATTTTGAAGTTGCTTATTGCACAAAAAATAGTTTTTGTCTTGTTTTACACATAGATTAGTGGTAAATTATATGGGGTTTTCAATGCACGATTTGGCAAAATGTAGCATATTATTTTATTTCTTATCTACCTAACAATCATTTTTTGTGTGAAATCTTCAGTATTAGGCTTATCAATTACAGTGCAGCATAAATGCTGATGATATTGACGTTCTTTCATTATTTTCTAATTTACTCAATTAAATTGCAATTCAAAGTGATTTTCTCTTGTTTTTGTTTCCATGTAAAATGTCAGCATATTTGCACTTTGCATACAAATGATAGATCGCCAAGATTTTACGGAATGCAATGTAAATTTAATTTGCTGCATGAATAGTGAAATTGATCTTTTGTTTAGATTTTTTATATAGTTGTGCATATGAACAGCAGACATGTTATGAATCAGAATAAGGCTGGCATCTTAATTATTGTTTGGCTGAGCAATTTGTGTATAAAACCCATTTGCTTGAAAATGTTTGAGATTTATTAATTGCTTCAGATTGTGACTCGCTCTGATGTTCTATCAAAAACAACTTTCTGTCAATCAAAGCACAACTCTAAGCTTGAAACCATAAGCTGCCTGTAACGTTTGGTTAGTGGAGTGGAAGAGGAAGAGAGGAGACGCAGGAGTATATACTTTAAATCCTTTAACAATCATTGGAGTGGAACAAACTATAAAGCTTTACATCAAACTAACACCACAACATAACACTGCAAGGACTGACAAATGAATGAACAAAACTAGAGGGTATTTAAACACAAGGAGCTAAATGAGGGAATGGAATACAGGTGTGGATGATGAACAGATGGAAGTGATGTGGGCAGTGAAACATGGGAGATGTAGTCCAGAGGAAAACTTCAAAATAAGAGTCCTTGAACGTAAGGGAGACAGACTGTCACATTACACCCCCCCCACCCCAAAAGGGCGACTCCTGGCACCCAAAGATGGATGAGGAGGGTAGGGTGACGCAGAACGTGAAGAAGGATCCAAGGAGGATGATCAGGAGGCCTTGGGGGGGGTGGCTTCGGGGCTGGGAATGGATCTGGAGGCCTGGGAGGTGGCCACAGGGCAAGGACTGGGACAGGAAGCGGAGCCGCTCGAGGAGGAGACTCTGGGGAAGCGGGTGGAGCCTTGGAAGAGTCTGAGGGCGGAGCTAGGAGGCACGACTAAGGCAGGCAGAGCCATGGAAGGCAGATCCGTGAGAGACCCCAGGGGTGAAGCCAGGGAACTTGGTGCCCAGAGAGTAGCTGACGGCTCAAAGGGCCAGGGTGGAGCCAGGGGATCTGAGGACAGAGGCGGAGCCGGTCGGACTGAGGTGGAGCCGTAGGGAAGGAGGTCCCCGGTGAAGCTGGAGGCTCGGAGTGACGAAGCGTAGCTGGAGGATCGGAGAGCCAAGGCGGAGCCAGGTGACCGACTGACCAAGGCGGAGCTGGAGGGACGAGGGACCCCAGAGGTGCTGATTGGCTGAAGGACCATGGTGGAGCCAAAGGGACATAGAGCTGAGGTGGGACAGAGGGAACAAAGGGCCAAGGCGGAGTCCAGGGCTTGGAGGGTCTAGGCGGAGTCAGAGGGTTTGAGGTTCCCCTTGACCATGGTTTCACAGGGAGTGAAGGTTGAGCCGGTGACGTGGGAGGAGCTGGCTGACCAGGAGGAGGAGGAGCAAATGTCTTGAGGAGCCAGCAGAGGAGGAAGGGATAGGGCACTGGATGGAACAAGGGTGTCCATTATGCTGGCTGGAACCAGCAGAGGATGAAGGGTAGTCAGGGTGGGAACCAGGGTGGGGAACAAGTCCAGGTCTATCAACTTGGAGAGAGCTGGTTCAGGGGCGGTCAAGACTACAGGCACTGGGACGATCGAGGCTACAGGCACTGGCTCTGGCTCATTGACCGTGACAGGCATGGGCGCTGGCTCGTTGACCATGGCAGGCTTGGAAGGAGGACCCGTGGAAGGCATGGAGAAGGCTGGGAGAGGATTAACCATGGTAATGGAAGATAGCGAGGGGTGATGGATGTTCAATGTGGCAAGGAGAGATTCTCCGCCTCGGGAAGCGCTGTAGGTCAGTGAAAGTTTAAGCCCATACCATAAATGGTTTTGAGGTACATGTCTGATATGGAGGTTGAAGCAGCGAGTTGGATGAACTTGGTGGAATTTTCCAAGAGTGGAAGATCCTGCCTGAACAGTTCCATGTATACACCTGTTAGCTCCATGCTCTGTGATGTGCTCGTAGAGGTCTGACTTTCTAGGAGAGTGGGATCAATGGAGTAAGAGGACATTTGAAGGAACAGGTAAGTGAATCAGTATTCTTTGTCAGTCAGTCCTTCTGTAACGTTTGGTTAGTCGAGTGGAAGAGAGGAGACACAGGAGTAAATACTTTAAATCCTTTAATAACAATCACTGGAGTAGAACAAATGCTGGAGTGGAACAAACAATAAAGCTCAACAATAGTAATCGCTGGAGTGGAACAAACACTGGAGTGGAACAAACTATAAAGCTATACATCACAAACTAACACCACAACGTAACACTTCAAGGACTGACAAATGAATGAACAAAACTAGAGGGTATTTAAACACAAGGAGCTAAATGAGGGAATTGAATACAGGTGTGGATGTTGAAGAACTGATGGAAGTGATGAGGGTAGTGAAACATGGGAGATGTAGTCCGGAGGAAAACTTCAAAATAAGAGTCCTTGAAGAACGTGAAGGAGACAGACTGTGACACTGCCTCTGTGAGCCCAAAAATGGACACAAAGTAAGTTGCTGACATGCACTGCTGACATGGAGCAAGCTTGTTATCCCATTGTAGAGCTCACAACATAGATGTCATAACAGATTGACTCAAGACTGACTACAGCTATTTTTAATTGTCGTTTGAAAGGATAGAGGGTGTTTCCAGAAAAGGAAAGAGACAAAGTAAATGTTGAAGACATCTCCACCCCCTCTCTCTTATCTTACTGCCAAATCATTTTCCATCTAATTACACTGCATCCACTGTGGTAATTAAAAATGCCATCTCGATAGATTTGAATTAGACTTTTTAAATTGAAGCATGATACAGCTCCTTGGGTTCTTGCACAGAGCTGGCAGAGGCAGAGAATTATTTAAACAAACAAAGGAGAAACATGGGTTGTATTAACATGATAGAATGGGTTTGAGAGATTTGAAAAAGCAAATCTCTCAATATTAAAGAAAGTAGAGGACAAAATACATAATGCACAGAAAATATATATATCTGCAGTACTGATATACAGTGGCCTCAAAAGGTTTTTGGAAATTAAAGGTACAGTTCACCCAAAAATTTTAATTCTATCATCATTTACTCACCCTCATGCCATCCCAGATGTATGACTTTCTTTTTTCTGCTTAACAAAAACAGCGATTTTTAGAAGAATATTTCAGCTCTGTAGGGCCTCACAATGCAAGTGAATGGGTACCAAAAATGTGAAGCTCCAAAAAGCACTTGAAGGCAGTATGAAAATAATCCATAAGACTCAAGGGGTTAAATATATATCTTTAGAATTGATATGATAGGTCTGGGTGAGAAACAGATAAATTTAGTCTTCTTTAGTATAAATTCTCCTCCCTGCCCAGTAAGTGGCAATATGCATGAAGAATGTGAATCACCAAAAACAAAAGAAGAAGAATGTGAAAGTGAAAGTGGAGATTGATAATAAAAAGGACGTAAATATTAGTCTGTTTCTCACCCATACTTATCATATCGCTTCTGAAGATATGTATTTAATGACTGGAGTCAAGTGGATTACTTATGTGTGGCCTTTATGTGATTTTTGGAGCTTCAAAATTGTGGTACCCATTCACTTGGATTGTGAGTACTTACAGAGCTGAAATATTCTTCTGAAAATAATTTGTGTTCAGCAGAGGAAAGAAAGTCGTACACTTCTGGGATGGCATGAAGGTGAGCAAATGATGAGAGAATTGTCATATTTGGGTGAACTATTCCTTTAAGTGTCACAGTACATTTTGGGGCCACTGTGTGTATTGTTATTGTAGATAATTTACTCATCTATTTTTGTTTTTTCTTCTCTCTGAAGCTATGCAGCTGCTGTCCAGGATGGCTCGCAGTATTTCATCCTCCTCATCATCACAGATGGAGTTATATCAGACATGTCACAGACCAAAGAGGCCATTGTGAATGTGAGTATGACTTTATTTCATAGAAGAACGTACACAATGAATATCATCAGATTCAAAAGCAGTGTTATCCTGTGCACCTGCTTCCTTTATTTTAAATGGTCGAAACTGCTAAATTGTTCAGAGGACTGAAAGGAACACCAAAAGAGGACATGTGTCTCATCAGGACAGGATGCAGACTGAATTTTAGATCTTATTATAGATGATATATTATAATAATGTGATATTCAGTTTGAATGACACATGCAAAACCGGTGACTCACTTTGCACTGAGGTCACCATTTGTGCTTAAAAAGTCAAGTTTGTCTCCAGTGGAGCTTGTCATTCATCCAGCCAATGAACAGGCCTGACTTCCCAGCAGACTGGATTTAAAGGGAATTTGCGACTGTTAGTCAGACCTGTAGAACAGCCACACCTTCCTTTTAAGATCTTGCCTGCTGCTCTTTCCCCACGGCCTGCATCTGCCAAGAAGGCTCACGTTTCTGCCCCTGCATGACATATAAGTCCTGAATGCAAGGTAAAAATGAAGTCTCACAACAAAAGATGCTTATGTTTGTGTATTTCATGTCAAACTAATGAGATTTTAGTACAGAACATTTGAATCAAAATCATTTGAATATTCAAATTTGAAATGGACATTTTCATCAAAATGTAGTGAAAAAAGTAAAGTTAAGGAATGTAACATAGCAATGCAGAGAATCGCAGATATGATTAATGATTTCAGGTGGTGCTGAATCAGAAACAGGATATATCTGCATTGAAAAAGACCACTCTTATCTAGATTGAGGGCTGCATCTTTTAAGTGAAAAGGTCAAATCTCGGTCTTAGTATGTGATTAGCAATGTGAGCAATCCAATAATGACCATTTTAAAATATGCAAAACTTAAACTATGTTGAAAGGCATCGTTCATTTACTTCCATTTTTCTATGGAACACAAAATGAGATGGTTTGTACACTGCTCTTGTGTATACATTGACAAGTATGGGCGCATTTAAGCTTCAAAATGGAAAGAAAACACACTATTAAAGTAGTCCATACAGCTCATGCACTATTTTCCAAGTCTCATGAAGCTATACGATAGCTTTGTGTGAGAAACAGACCAGGGGGTCCTTGGCAGTGCAGTCGTTGGTGTACAGGGAGAAGAGTAGTGGGGAGAGCACACATCCCAAGGGGCGCCACTGCTGATCGTACAGGTGCTCGAAGTGAATTTCCCCAGTCTCACTAGCTGCTGCCTGTCCGTCAAAAAGCTGGTGATCCTCTGAGAGATGGAGGTGGGAACAGAGAGTTGGTTTAATTTAGTACGGAGAATAGCTGGGATAATGGTGTTGAAAGCCGAACTGAAGTCCACAAAAAGGATCCTTTCATATGTCCCTGGTATGTCCAGATGTTGCAGGATATGATGCAATCCCAAGTTGACTGCATCATTCACAGACCTGTTTGCTCAATAAGCAAATTGAAGGCCGTCCAGAAAAGGTCCATGTAAGGGGGTTCGAGGGAAAGGAGGAGGCGAGAACCGGCTTGACAACTTAAATAATAATTTAATGAACAACTTAAACAAAAACACACAACCATAAACACACACAGTACAGCTGCCTGTAATTTTCTCTCTCTCGAACTGTCGTCCCCAGCCGCCTTTATCCTTCGTGCGCCCCATCAGGCTGATTGGAGACCGGGCGTGCGTCATTCCAGCCCGGCCCTGCCCTCCTCGGCTCTACACTCCTCCCGGCATTGCCTCAGGCCGGGGAGCCCCCGGCATGACGTACATCCCCCCTTCCTCTCCGGGGGGCATGCCTTGGGCCCCGACTGCCGGCGGGTCATCCCCGCCTTCCTCGACCTGGGAGGAGACAGGAGGGGAAAAACAACAACAAAAACAAAAGGGAAAGGCCAACACAGAGCAACAGAGAGAGAGAGAGGAGAGAGAGAAAAAGAAACTCACCAGTTCTCTGATGCGCCGTCGTGTGGTCCTCGATCACTCCTCCACCCTCTCAGGCGGACGGCAGCCGCTCCTCCCCGGGTGGACCGGAGTCAGACCTCTGACCCCCAGCGGACAGAATGCCCCTCCACGTTCCCGGCGTCCCGTGGGGACACTCCTCCGCCCCTGGCAGCAGCCCTACCACTCCAGGCGGTCAGGGAGTCGCTTCCATCCTCCCCCCATGGACGGCGGTCTTCTCTCGACCCCTCCGTGTTCTCTGCCCCCGGCAGCGGCTCCCTCGCTCCAGGCGGTCGGGGAGTCCAGTCCCCACTCGCCTCGCGGACGGCGGCCGTTCCCCGCGTCCGGGTGGTCGGGCTACTCCGTCCCCCGTCGGATGGCAGCGGCGCTCCCCTGGGTGGATGGCAGTGTCGAGGACTCTGCGACGGGAATCCCTCCTTCCTCCCAGGTTTCGGCACCAGTGTAAGGGGGTTCAAGGGAAAGAAGGAGGCGAGAACCGGCTTGACAACTTAAATAATAATTTAATGAACAATTTAAACAAAAACACACAACCATAAACACACACAGTACAGCTGCCTGTAATTCTTTCTCTCTCGAACTGTCGTCCCCGGCCGCCTTTATCCCTCATGCGCCCCATCAGGCTGATTGGGTACAGGGCGTGCGTCATTCCAGCCTGGCCCCGCCCTCCTCAGCTCTACAGTCCAGTGATGTCCTTCAGTTGGGCCAACACCAGTCTCTCAAATGACTTTATGATCACAGAGGTCTATAGTCATTAATTCCTTCTTGGGTTTCTTTGGGATGGGTATGATGGTGGAGCATTTGAAGCAGCAGGGAACTTTACACTGCTTCAGTGATCTGTTGAATATCTGTGTGAAGATGGGGGCCAGCTGGTTAGCACAGGCTTTTAAACAAATGCTGTCTGGGCCTGATGCTTTCTTTGTCTTCTGTTTCTGGAAGACCCGGCACACATCCTCTTCACATATCCTATGTGCAGTTTGAGTAGCAGGAGGAGGGGGGTCGCAGGAGGTGTTGATGTTTGAGTGAAGAGAAGGTCAGATTGGGTGTGGGGTGTGAGACTGGGCTTTTCAAATCTACAATAAAACACATTCAGGTTGTCAGCCAGTTGTTGATTCCCTACAGAGTTGGGAAGTGGTGTCTTGAAAATCGTTTTTCAGATTCACAGAGTAGCTTCTCTTAGCCACTCTAATATCTGTTGTCAGTGTGTTTTTGGCCTGATTGTACAAGATGTTATCCCCACTTCTGTAAGCATCCTCTTTGGCCTGACAAAGCTGCCTGAGTTTTGCTGTAAACCATGGTTTGTCATTGTTGAACATTAAATATGTCCTGGTAGGAATAAACATATCCTCACAGAAACTGATATATGATGTTACAGTATCTTTGAGCTCATCCAGATTTGTATCTGCAGCTTTATAAACACTCCAATCAGTGCAGTCAAAGCAGGCTTGTAGTTCCAGCTCTGCTTCATTGGTCCATTGCTTTACAGTCCTTACTGCAGGCTTAGCTGATTTAATTTTCTGCCTGTAGGTCGGAAGAAGATGAACCAGACAGTGATCAGAGTGTCTCAAAGCTGCTCTAGGGACAGATATGCATCCTTTAATGTTGTGTAACAGTCTCTGGTGGGGCTTGTAATGTGCTGTCTGTATTTTGGCAGTTCACGGGTGAGACTGGCTCTGTTAAAATTATGGAGAATAATAATGAATACAAAAATAAATTCGGAAAACTCCCGTGGCGAGTAGAAAGGCTTACAGTCAATAAAGAGCATTTCCAATTAAGGACAGCACATCTTCTTTAACGTTACATGTTAACATTTAATCTGTACACCAACTTTCAATGGTGTAAATGCACGTTCCACCACCTCTCATTTTCCCCGATAACTCCGCGATGTGATCCGCTCTGAACAGCTGGAAGCCCGGCAGATGTAATACGCTGTCCAGAATGGCTTCACTCAGCCAGGTTTCTGTGAAGCACAAGGCAGCATAGTTTTAAAAGTCCTTGTTTGTACGGGTGAGGAAAAGTAGTTTGTCCGTTCTGTTAGGAAGAGTGCGGAGATTCGCTAGATGAATACTTGGCAATGCTGTTCGAAAGCGCACTGTTGGAGCTTAACCAGCGCGCCAACTCGCTTCCCTTTCTTGCATCCCTTTGCGTGCTTGAACAACACCGCTGCTCCTCCAACTAAAATGTCCAGCAAAACATCTCAAGAGTCAAAAACCAGGAAAAGATTGTCTGGTATGTGCTGCCGAATGTTCAGCAGTTCGTCCCTGGTAAAACTGATTGGAAAAAAGACTAAACAAAGGACAAACAAACAAAAACAGCAAAAGAATTGAAGAGCTCCACACCAAGGCGACCATTCGCAGCACCATCATGCGTCATGAAAATCTTCACCTCTGCCACAGCTCTCAAATCTTTTTCATTCAAAGATGGCACATCAGGATGCATAGTTTTATTAAACTTGAATGCAAAAAGAAAAAAAAAAATCAGATTATTTAAAACTACATGAGGGTGAGTAAATTATGACAAAAATGTTTTTTTGAGTGAACAATTCTTTTAAGCTGCATTTGAAAGAAATGGTCATATTTTACATACTGTATAGTTGTGAGTGCTATTTTGTGAATGGCACATTTTGAAGTTTGGTAACTCTCTTCCAGCTGTATGTTGGGGAAATGTGTCAGAAATTTAGGGCTGTATGTGAAGTGCTAATACAATCTGCACTTTGTTCTCAAGCACAACATGACGGGGAAAGATGTTCTTACAAGTGCTAAATCATCTCTAAAAAAATTATTAGTAAGCTCGAAAACTTGTTGAAAATCTGTTAACACATCCAGATGGACTACTATCCAAATCACTTTTACAGATCCTCGATATTTTGGATGGTCCTGAGGGGAGCCACATATATTATGTTCATATACTGTTTCATAGCGGAGTGTGGAATGTTCACAAAAACCTTAGAGGAACACTGACCTACTTCTCTCCTCTTATTCAGTGGGACAGACACATGTATCATTCATGAGGAAAGCTGTTACTCTAAGCAACTGTTTGCCTGTCACCCTCCTCTTCTTGATTCTGTCATTTAAAAACATGTCATTGAGGAATGGACATTCGACCACTAATGGCCATTTTGGTCTGAGGGTGTTTCAATAACATCCTTCACTTCCCACAACCGTTGGCAATATCCTTCGCTAAGCTGTCTCATTACTGTTTCTGCAGAAATGTGAAGTATGCCACATGTGTTGTGGCATATGTGTATATAGAAATATATTAACAAAGAAGAGATGGCTAGGCAAAATGTACATTGTTTTCAACATTCTTCATTGTTTTTTTATTTGTCAGTTTTATGTCAAATGTCAGCTGTATTTAGGGTTTTAAAATATGGATTCCTCTACAGATCTGTCTTTTAGGTTGCTACTGT
Organism: Myxocyprinus asiaticus; assembly: GCF_019703515.2. Lineage (NCBI taxonomy): Eukaryota > Metazoa > Chordata > Actinopteri > Cypriniformes > Catostomidae > Myxocyprinus > Myxocyprinus asiaticus. The sequence goes on along the minus strand of NC_059378.1, from coordinate 19,858,731 downwards.
ATACTGGCTGTGTGGAACTATGCATCAATCAGTAACACTTTACAATAAAGTTCCATTTGTAACTTTAGTTAATAGGCACTTTCCCACTGCAAGTACTAAAGCCCTTTTAAGGTACTTTTCCCCGGGACTATTACTAGTCGCATTTGCACCTAAGGAACTATAGTTCCTTGGAACCGTTTTCAGGGATTTTTAGCTCCTACTCTGGATTAGGTACTTTGGGGTGTATAGGGACTGTGCGAGACTGTGGGAGGTGCTGCAGCCTGTGATTGGTCAAAAGCCTATGACACACAAAGCATTGAGAAAGGAGAGGAGTCCACATCCACCATTAGTAAACAACTAGCTGCTAGCAATTCCCTTAACAGAAATAAAATAAAACCACAAAGTATACAAAGAGGATCACCCGTTTCACATGTGTGTATGTGTGTAACTTTATCGGGAGACATGCTTTGAGTTTTCATCACATCTGTACTGTTTGGACTGTGTGACTATACAGAAAATAAAGTGATTTCTGGATTACTACATAAAATTTTTCCTGGGATGATGGATATAAATAATCTGATGTTTATCGAGAGTGGGTAATTGAACTCTATTATACACTAAACCATCATGAAATCTAGCTTACATGAGGGAAGTATTGCGTGCCTGTTACTGTGTGGAAACTTGCATCAAGATGCATTTTTTAAGTCAAACAATGAGTGAGTATTTCAGTACAGTAATTATGTTGAGTCATAAAAGCCTTTATTGTAAAAGATCGTGTTGATAAATAGGTTTATAGTGCTTTCAACATCTTGTCCACTAAATTGAGCGCGTGCTGCATGGTAGTCTGACCGCCTCCCCTCTCCTTTCACTGTGTAGGGCTTTACTGGTTGTTTAGATCAGTGTTACTCTCAGAAATAATTAATATTTAAATGAATTAATTGAATCTAACTCATTAAAACCTCATATGGGGCTCCAGTAAATGTAGTGCGCTAGGTTTAGGAGCGGGTTTGGTTATTAGCAATAATTAATAATTATCAAAGACAATTATTAATTATTAAAATCAATAGAACATTGATGAAAATCAATGTTAGCTTTTTCTAATCCCTTTAAATCAACAATTATCAAAGATAATCATTAATTGTTAACATCGATGAAACATTAATTAAAATGAACACTAGCTTATTGATCATTCAAATTCAATAATCATCAAAGATAATTATCAATTATCAAAAATCAATAGAATATTAATAAGGATTAACATTGATGGGGCACCACCCTGGAATCAGGGACTAATAACCAGATAGTATAACAGTCTCAATATTAGATTGTTTTCTTAGGAAAATCGACATCGGAAAAATATCGATTTTCGGGGAAAAAAAAACAATGAATGAAGGTTTGAATCCGAGCACTGACATCCCGTCAGCATGACACAGGCATATGCAAAACAAACCAAAACACTTCTCTTTGTAATATAACAAAGTTTATTTATGCAGTAATATAAATTAATAATTAATACAATGCAGTTAATAAACTTCCGACTCCTTGAGGCTCGGGTGATGACGGGAGGCCGTTTCCTCACTCTGTTGGTGGGCACGGCTGCTGATTCTCGGCGGGCTGGCGGAGAACTCAGAAATGTCGACTTGATTGAAGATGGAAGAGAAATCTTTAATCTCTTCACTTCTGCAGGCAAACGGATGAAGATGCGGATTGCTCAGCGGTCTCCTTCGGATCCGTTAGAGTGTTCGGTTGAACACAGAGTAATCTCAACTCGTCCGGCGAGATGGAGATTGTATGGCCACAGTTTCAAGTCGGACATTTCTTCCTTGTGCCATGAGGTTGCACCTGAGAGCAGCGATGAGCTACGTCTATACAGGGCAAACAAAGTTGCTGGAAGCAAATCCCGGAAGCATTTCAGAGGTATTTCTACTCCTGATGATGTCATGGTTTGAGGTGCGTTCTGTTGTGTGCCTCATCCAATAGGAGTTGAGAGTTTGATCCTTTAGTGAGCAAGGCTTCATGGGATTTGTAGTCTTTTTTGAACTCCCTTTGTTTGATTTTGGCGCGGTTTTATCAGTAAGATTTACGACTTGGTATGCGGGGGCCTGAGTTAGGTTTTACGACTTGTGTTAGGCCTGCCTAACATGAGATACATGAGGCCCAACAACTGCGTCTAAAGCAGCACGGAGCTCCACACACACAGCTCTCGTGCCCAATTTAAACTGTAACCTGAAGACACAGACTGTGTCCGAAAACAGGAAAATGCTGCCTTCAGTGGGCTGTATCCTTATGAAAATCAAGAGTTCATGGCAAATTTGCTGATCATTTTCACATGCAAATGAGCTTTGAGCAAACTTGCAGCATATTCTCCATTATTGTCAAAGGTTTGCTGGAGGTTCACCATTACCGGCGAAGAGCTGCAAACTTCTGGCAAACATTTGCAGTGAATCAAAAGCTCATTTGCATGTGAAAATAACGAGAGGCAAATTTGCTTCAAATTTGCGACAAGTTTGTGGCAAGTTTAGATTTTTTTTGTAAGGGAGGTAGGACGAAATAAGGTGCTTTTTAAACTGTTCAGAGACCAGTTTCCTTTATAGTTCCATTCATCCAAAAATGCTGTCGTTTGTAACTGATTAGACAGCTGCCTACGTTTTTGGATGCAGCCAAAGCTCATGTAAAACAGCCCTAACTAAAGTATAACTCCGATACTGGCGTCCTCCGTTGGTGATGTTGATATTGGTGTTGTTGCTATTGAATCGTGCATGCAAATAACATCATAAGAAAAATGGCCGACAGATGATGTCACTACGAGGGCACTTCTATGAGTCAGAACGCAAAAGAGGAAAAGTCTCCACGGTTGTTCCGTTCCTCGTAAGAGTTCTCATCTAGAAAGTTACTAAAAGAAAAGTACTGGGACTGTAGATGGGAAAGGGCCTAATGCATTTGGTATGAACTAACAATGAACAATATTTTTTTTACAGCATGTATTCATCTTTGTTAATATTAGTTCATAAAAATACAATTGTTCATTGCTATAAATCTGTTACTATATGTTATATATTAACATTAACCCTTTAAGCTCGCATGGGCCAGTGGGCCCGTGAGAAAAAAAAATCTAAATATTAATAACTACATTCTTGACCAACACAAAATAGGTATTGTTTTTAAAGCTTAGAAGCTCTACTTTATGATTCATGTAGGCATTATGACAAAAACTAAAAAAGTGCTTTGAAATTTGCAGACAAATCAGAAGCATTCTGTTTTGTATTGTAATTGGTAAAAACATCAAATTCATCAAATAGCCATGTGTCATATGTTGTTGGAAAGCTCTCAAAGAGTAGAATACAGCCTATTTGTTTTACTCATAAGTTTCATGTGAACAGTTGTGCTCATATGCCGCAATTTCGCTTATAACTTCACAAAAAATAAACAGAACATAAAATACACCGTTCAGCCACAGTATTAAAACTTCCTTCATAATATTGTGTAGGTCTGCCTCGTGCCGCCAAAACAGTGCCAACCCGCATCTCAGAATAGTATTCTGAGATGCTACTCTTCCCACCACAATTGTACAGAGTGGTTATCTGAGTTACCGTAGACTTTGTCAGTTCGAACCAGTCTGGCCATTCTCTGTTGATCGCTCTCATCAACAAGGCATTTCCATCCACAGAACTGCCACTAACTGGATGTTATTTATTTTTGGCACCATTTGGATTAAATTCTAGAGACTGTTGTGCGTGAAAATCCCAGGAGATCAGCAGTTACAAAAATACTCAAACCAGCCCAAATTAACTCTTTTATCAGGCACATTCTTTAAACATGTTAGGCTGGCATTCCCCACTGAATTTTATCCTGACTTTTAAAAAACATCTTAAATTGACTCTGACATTGTCGATGGGCACAGCACATGATAATATACAGGTGCATCTCAATAAATTAGAAATTCGTGGAAAAGTTCATTTATTTCAGTAATTCAACTCAAATTGTGAAACTCGTGTATTAAATAAATTCAGTGCACACAGACTGAAGTAGTTTAAGTCTTTAGTTCTTTTAATTATGATGATTTTGGCTCACATTTAACAAAAACCCACCAATTCACTATCTCAACAAATTAGAATATGGTGACATGCCAATCAGCTAATCAACTCAAAACACCTGCAAAGGTTTCCTGAGCCTTCAAAATGGTCTCTCAGTTTGGTTCACTAGGCTACACAATCATGGGGAAGACTGCTGATCTGACAGTTGTCCAGAAGACAATCATTGACACCCTTCACAAGGAGGGTAAGCCACAAACATTCATTGCCAAAGAAGCTGGCTGTTCACAGAGTGCTGTATCCAAGCATGTTAACAAAAAGTTGAGTGGAAGGAAAAAGTGTGGAAGAAAAAGATGCACAACCAAACGAGAGAACCGCAGCCTTATGATTGTCAAGCAAAATCGATTCAAGAATTTGGGTGAAATTCACAAGGAATGGACTGAGGCTGGGGTCAAGGCATCAAGAGCCACCACACACAGACATGTCAAGGAATTTGGCTACAGTTGTCGTATTCCTCTTGTTAAGCTACTCCTGAACCACAGACAACGTCAGAGGCATCTTACCTGGGCTAAGGAGAAGAAGAACTGGACTGTTGCCCAGTGTTCCAAAGTCCTCTTTTCAGATGAGAGCAAGTTTTGTATTTCATTTGGAAACCAAGGTCCTAGAGTCTGGAGGAAGGGTGGAGAAGCTCATAGCCCAAGTTGCTTGAAGTCCAGTGTTAAGTTTCCACAGTCTGTGATGATTTGGGGTGCAATGTCATCTGCTGGTGTTGGTCCATTGTGTTTTTTGAAAACCAAAGTCACTGCACCCGTTTACCAAGAAATTTTGGAGCACTTCAGGCTTCCTTCTGCTGACCAGCATTTTAAAGATGCTGATTTCATTTTCCAGCAGGATTTGGCACCTGCCCACACTGCCAAAAGCACCAAAAGTTGGTTAAATGACCATGGTGTTGGTGTGCTTGACTGGCCAGCAAACTCACCAGACCTGAACCCCATAGAGAATCTATGGGGTATTGTCAAGAGGAAAATGAGAAACAAGAGACCAAAAAATGCAGATGAGCTGAAGGCCACTGTCAAAGAAACCTGGGCTTCCATACCACCTCAGCAGTGCCACAAACTGATCACCTCCATGCCACGCCGAATTGAGGCAGTAATTAAAGCAAAATGAGCCCCTACCAAGTATTGAGTACATATACAATAAATTAACATACTTTCCAGAAGGCCAACAATTCACTAAAAATGTTTTTTTAATTGGTCTTATGATGTATTCTAATTTTTTGAGATGTTACCTATTAATCTTACTGCAGACTCTTGAAGGAAACCCCAAAATGAATATTCTTCCATTATTTATTAACCCCATGTGGTTCCAAACCCATATGCTGTTACAATTCTTTGGTTACAAGGACGTGGTCACTATGAAATTCCAGCATACAGATTTCGCATGACATAAGGATAAGGTAACCCTTTTTTGGATATACAATTTTTTTTAAAGTCTAACAAAATGCAGTGTCCTGTGCTGGACTCTGACAGACTCTAATGAACCATACATATTCATTTTCTGTCTTCGATAATTAGCATTGAAAGCAGTAATCCTCCCATCCGTCAGCAGAAGATATGCAGCCTTTTTTATTTGACATGGTAATTACGAATAACAATAGTCATGGGTAAGGGCTAATTGGAGAATGATAATGAGAAACAACAACATTAGGAGCACATTCATTTGTCATGTTGGATGTGGCCAGGCTTCGAATGATAAGCCAGTTAGGATGCTCGAAGGCAAGCAGCGGTCCGTCATCAACCAATCAGAGATGACTTAACATTAAAGACGGTAGGATTAATCAATTATACAGCTCTTTGTCAGATTGAACCGTCTGCTTGCTGTGTGACTGATGATAGCCTTAATAGAAGTTCTTGTCCTTAGACACACACACTGACAACATTTCATGCCATTTTTGCCTCCACCCTGCTTTTGCACCCTTCATTAAAACATGGACCTCATTAGTTTAGCCTCAGACTGTCTGTCATACAGTCGCTCTAGACATCTACAGGGTGCATTGTCCTCACGTACATGCTTATAGATTCACACAGAAGAACAGGAATAGTTCACCCAAAAATAATAATTCTGTCATTGTTTACTCACCCTCATGTTGATCCAATCCGGTATCCTGTTTTTTTTTTTCAGTGGAAGTAGACATCGCTACTCATATAGAAAAAGAATCATTACTCATTCAATTCATGCACCTTGCCATAAATCAACAGTTCATAGTAACCAGGGACTGTCAAGCTCCAATTAAAAAAAGAAGAAGATAAAAGCACCATAAAAGTAGTCCATTTGACTCATGCACTATTTTCCAAGTCTACTGGAGCAATATTTTTCTTTTTTTATTTCTGTCACTATGATCTATCATTGTATGGAGCTTGAAAATATTCTTTAAAAAAATTCTCTTTTTGTGTTCCACTGAAAAAAACAGCATATGGGTGCAGAACAACATGAGGTTAATGACATTTTTTTTTATGATGAACAACCTTTTTAAAGCTCTGCTTTATGTCCTAAAATCAATTTAATTCTCCAAACCATGCCTTACTTCCACCAGAATCACAATAATATCCTACACCAGCTGTGTATGAAAGACATTAGTATTCTCTCCAGATCAAATAATAATGCTGTCAGCATGTTGTTTTCTAATAAAGAAATGTAGTGCAGGTAATTTGTGGGTTCTCAGAACTGAATCCCTCCTTTTTGTTTGAACACGGTGTGCGTTTCTGTGTTCATATATGTCAGTGGGGGGATTTGAAGCTGTGCATGATGCGTTCATGTGCTGAGCTTTTTTTCCCACTGTTGTCAAGGAAACTATGTGGAATTAACAGACTGTTTTGTTTTTCATTACCTCAAATCTGGCCTGTCAATCACGTCAGGACAGGATGGCACAAATGGGGCAACCTACTTTAATTATTCATGGTGCTCTTATGACATGCAGACATGACACGACTGTCATAAACTCTGCTGTGCACTGATCATTTAAGATTGTGGTAGATGGAGACAACTTACACTTGCAGACAGTAATAGTCTATTTGCTATTACTTTCTTGGAGTGAAAAATTAAGATTTGGTCTTCAAAACCGACAGGAGAGCAGTATGAAAGTTGTTTTTATTTGAGAACATCTCAAAGAGGATATGGTAATGTTGGGTTCGAGTCCACCTTAGTCGAGTCTGAGTCAAGTCCGAGTCTTTAAACAATCGAGTCCGAGTTGAGTCCGAGTCCAAAAGGGGTCGAGTTGGACTCAAGACCGAGTCATAACAGGCCGAATCCGAGTCGAGTCCGAAATGAATCTGTCCATGAATCTGAATTCAAATTGTAACCGTAAACTCAACATCAATATTTTAAGCTTATTTTAACTTTCACAACTAAGAAAAAACAATTGTCAATATAAATGTAACAAAAACACCTCTATATGATAAATATGAAATCTATTAAGTGAAACTCTTCACCGATCGCTGATCTCCTGTGCGTTCACGAAACAGACTGCACGCAAGCTTTAAAGCTACTGATACGAGAGCAAACCCTTTAATATGGTGTGTTGCTTTCTCTATGATTAATGACTGTTTGTGTATTAATTGTTCATGAGAACAAAGGGCACTTCTCATAATGATTTATTTAAAAAAAAAAAAATTTAACTAAACGTTAAATATATTAACACAACTCTGACTTCCTTACCAATTTATTTTAATTCCCTCACACTCACGCAATTGTTTCATACTCAACAGATTTCTACAAAATAATCAGTTCACACAGAGACCATGGTCTTCTTTAGTATTCACTAGGTTTATCACAAGAGCAGGCAACAGCAAAGGAAACTATGCCACAATGTGCATGTTTTCTGTGCTACTAGTTTCAAGTATATATTTAGAATAAATGACTGCACCAAGGAGAGGGACATAGTTTCACTAATAATTTGTTTATTTTGCACAAGGCAATAAATCGTTTTAGATGAGAAGCCTACGATCAAAATTATGAAGTTACTGTTTAAGGCAGGACACTTTTTTCATGTAATGGTCAATTTTGAGATTTTGGTCTATTTTGCTTCCATGTCTTCTTTTACTCTAATAGAAAGAAAACTTCCAAAATACACATTTAGATGGTGTTTGTTTTAAACCTACTACCCTCTGTCTGTTTACATTTGTAGATTTCTTCTAAATTAACCAAAACAAGCTAATCTGCATATTTAAACATAACATTTCAGGGGAAAAGACTCTTGATGTAAGTCATTAACTGGGGAAGTTCTGTGGTTATATGCTTTAGTTATTTTATTTATCCTATTCACCTGCAGTGCCTTGTCAAATGTATGCAAATTAGTGCATTTTAATTAGTTAACGCCTAATTTGCATATCAATGTGGCGATTGTGATGACATTATTAGACACAAATTTTACTGTATTCACCTGTAGTGTCTCCATTAAGTACAGTACATTGGCCTGTATGGCCATGATATATTGCCTTAGCTAAACTTTAGCTAACTTATTACATTAGCTAGTAGCTCATGAGTCATGCATGTTAGCAAGACACAAGTTAACTATATTTGTCTTTTGGGTTTTGGCTAATTAGCTGTAAAGTCGAGACATTGGTAGCTTAGTCTTTTGTTCATCACCACTCAACTCCACACAAGCCAAGAAAAACACAACTGGGATAGGAGCTGGGAGGGGCTGCTGCCTGCCTGTCTGCCTGTCTGCCTGTCTGTGTGTCTGATGTGCCAATGTGTGTGCACTGCTGTGCGGAGATGCAGAGGGAGAGAGAGAGGGAGAGAGAGAGAGAGGGAGAGAGAGAGGGAGAGAGGGAGGGAGGGAGGGAGGGCATCAGAACTCGACAAAGTCTCATCTCCCAACCTGATATTTAGATTTTTTATTCAATAAATATATTTGTTTGACAGGAAAACTGTGCACAAACAGTAATATATATATATATATATATATATATATATATATATATATATATATATATATATATATATATATATATATATATTCATTTATTATTAAAAAAAAAAAAAAAAAAAGCACTCCAATAAAAAGGGCACTTTCTCTCGAGGAAGAAAGAGGGCAGATGCTCAATCCCCCTTTGATGTCTATGTGTGCACGTGCCTGTCCTGAGCTGTGAAGCTGCCCACTTTTCTTAAGAAAAATACTGTACATTCTTTGGTTTCCCAGCATCTTCTGCACATTTGAGTTCTTCCCAACATTGGCTAAATGATATAGACATCCAGCTTTTGACACTTAGGACAATTGATGGACAAATACACAACTATTGCAAAAGTTGCAAGCATTCATTTATGCTCAAGAAGACAACACAAGAACCAAGGGGATGCAAACTTTTGAACAGGATGATTTGTGTAAATTACAGTACATTTTGTGTAATGTAGCTTTTGAAGGGCAGTACTACATAAAATATATAACCTTTTATCTCTTATATTTGCATCCATTCTGAAAGGGGTGTGAAAATGTATAGGCCTGAAACAAAGGGGTATGCAAACTTCTGCAATATATAGTTTGTGAAAATGTATATTTATTTTATATTTCGTTTTTCACTATTTGACCACATTTTAGCTTTTTTTAATTTACAAATTCCACGTAGCCTATTCTATCCATATAATTTCATATTGCATGTGTAATTATGAGTAGACTTGTCATGTCAGGTACACATTTTAACACAAAATTCACAACACTGGAACCTAAAATTCAAAATACAATACAATCCCCACATCTCAACATTTAAAAGAATGTTCCGGGTTCAATACAAGTTAAGCTCAATCAACAGAATTTGTGGCATAATATTGATAATCACATAAATTAATTTCGACTCGTCTCTGCTTTTCTTTAAAAAAAGCAAAAATGAGGTTACAGTGAGGCACTTACTATGGAAGTGAATGGGAAAAATGAAAGTGAATGTAACCAATTTTTGGAGGGTTTAAACAAAGAAATGTGAAGCTTATAATTTTATAAAAGCACTTGCCTTAATTCTTCTGTTAAAACTCATGTATTATTTGAGCTGTAAAGTTGTTTAAATAGTCATTTTTATGGTCGTTTTAGGGTTTGTTGACATTACATCATCATGGCAAAGAAGTTGTCAAATCACAGAAAAGGTTAGTAAGTGATTTTATCACACTAAAATCATGTTAACACACATATTGTTTATGTCTTGTGACTATACTTTTGCAACAGTATTTTAATGTTCAAAAATTGGCCCCATTCACTTCCATTGTAAGTGTCTCACTGTTTTTTTTTTTTTAAAGAAAAGGAGGGACGAATCAAAATTTATTTTTGTGGTAATCAGTATTATGCCACTAATGCTGTCTATTGAGCTTAACTTGTATTGAACCCGGAATATTCCTTAAAGTGCTTGTAAAAAGTGCAGTGAATCTGTCTAAATGTGACATTTGTCTGATTTACCTCCATACTCGTGGGGAAAATGAACATTCAGAAAACACCCCACTTACATTTTCATGTGTTGCGCGAATACATGGATCGATTTCTTTCAGCTCGTTGTTGAAAACGTTATTTTGGGCATTTGCGCTAACTGACAGGATGACATAGAGCACATGACATCATTGCCATGGTAACCAGACACATTTCAGCTGATTTGCGAAGACTAGAATGATTGTATCGTCAAATCAACGTGCGACGCAACAAAATTGATTTTCTTCTCTGCAAACGATACCAGAGACAGTAGCGAGAAGGACAATGAAGAGATTTAATTTAAGAAGAAAACAATCAGTGACCCTACCAAAAACCGGGACTGTCCTGTGTAATAAACTGGGACGTCTGGTCACCCAATCTATAATTAAATTATAAACAAAACATTTTGCTGCCAAAATAACTTTAAATTTCACTGTGCATTTTATTGTGGAAAAAACTGTAAAATAACATATTTTAAGTAGAAAACAATAAACTGGTGTTTACAATTCAAACATGTAAACATTTATGCTCTAGCTCTTAAGTAAATATTATTTATGATTGTTTGTTATCTTTAAAATTTGCTATCATGTATCAATCCTAAAGTAGAAAATCTTGCAATATGTATTTGCTAATTTGAGCAAATTTTACCGGTAAATAAAATAAGTAAATTATACTTAACTTTTCGAAGCTGGTGTTCCCAGCATACACTGGGCTTGAATAATGAATTATCTTGCATGGTTTCACTGTTTGTAAGTTTATTTACTCCATTTTCATTGTTTATTTTGTTGTTATGTTTGGTAACTTCTTGTTTTGTGAAGTCAGAACTTCATTTTCTATTCAAAATCACCCTTTCATAATAATAATAAAAAAAAAAATCTGTGTTATCGTGTTTCATACACAAAGTGTTGAGGTCTGCGTGTGCAGCTCTGTAACTTGTTTCTATTGCCAGTAATGCAACATTAAGTAGTCTTATAGACTAAATAGCATGCATTAAGATTTCCTGTGGAAGACTTCTGTATGTACTGTGGTACATGATTAAACGTGTGAAATATTCTTAAATAATCATGTCAAATGAACTAAATTTACTTAAGTACCTTGTATATCAGATTTGTAAGTAAGTTTCTATATTAACTGAAAGGTTTAAGTTAAATGTACTAACTTTTATGTCATGAAGTTAAGTAGATTTTACTTAATTTTATACCATTAAAATTTACTTTTAAAAAAAAAAATATTAAGTAAATCTTATTAGTAATTTTTTGCAGTGTAGGCAGATGCTATGAGTACTCCATTTTAAATGGTAAAATATGCAATTTTCATTTGGGTGTATTTAGTATTCTGTTCTTTTTTCACCATGGTGAAAATCACAAGATGTAATATACAGAAATGGTCACTGATCAAATCAGTAATTTAAATAAAAATTAACAATTAATCAAAATGACACTATTTGGAAATCCGGGAGTAATGATGGAAACGTCTCGGTTACTGTCGTAACCTCCGTTCCCTGATGGAGGGAACGAGACGTTGTGTCGATGTAGTGACACTAGGGTCGCTCTTGAGAGCCCCGAACAACTCAGATCTTTGAGAAAAGGCCAATGAGAATTGGCGAGTGGAATTTGCATGCAACTCCCCCGGACATACGGGTGTAAAAGGAGCTGGCTCGCAACCACTCATTCAGGTTTTGTGCTGAGGATCCGAGACAGGGTCCCAGCCATTTCAGCGGGTAGTACAGCATTGTGGCAGGGGGGACACAACATCTCGTTCCCTCCATCAGGGAACGGAGGTTACGACAGTAACCGAGACGTTCCCCTTCTGTCACTCACTCGAAGTTGTGTCGATGTAGTGATACTAGGGGTCCCTATACGAAATGCCACAACTAGCTGAACCGTGTTACGTGGACTGCTGGTGCAAGCAAGCTGCTGTGTGCGTAGTAGCAGGTGCACCGGTCTGCATGTAGCCTCCCCCAACGCCCCAAAAATCGTCATGGGGGGGGAAGAGACGTATCTAGTATGGAAGCAGGCCGCAAGGAAACCACATCTTGCCCAAAGGGGAGGTAACATGTGGCAAGCACGTCATGTGGGCACAGAGCCGCACATGGAAGAGGCACAGTGATAGGTCCTGCCTGAAAGGGGAGGAGCTCTACAAACACAGCGACTGGGACAGAGAGGGCTCTGTCGAAGGGAGACGCAGGTCTCACAAAGGTTTTGGGTGTCGCCCAGCCCGCTGCCCTGCAGATGTCTGCTAGAGAGGTGCCATGGGCCAGTGCCCACGAGGATGCCAGACTCCTTGTGGAGTGTGCTCGTATTCCCGAAGGGGCGGGCACAGCCTGGGCCTGGTATGCCATAGCGATGGCATCCATGATCCAGTGGGAATGCCTCTGTTTGGAGACAGCGTTCCCTTTCCGCTGTCCGCCAAAGCAGACAAAAAGCTGCTCAGAGCGTCTAAAGCTCTGCGTGCGATCCAAGTAGATGCGCAAAGTACGCACCGGACACCGCAACGACAGGGCTGGGTCTGCCTCCTCCTGGGGCAGCACTTGCAGGTTCCCTGAAGGGGGTTGTGGGAACCTTAGGCACATAGCCCAGCCGGAGTCTCAGGATTACGTGAGAGTCACCCGGACCGAACTCCAGGCAGGCATCACTGACAGAGAACGCTTGCAGGTCCCCGACCCTCTTGATGGAGGTGAGCGCAATCAGGAGGTCCGTCTTCAAGGAGAGGGCTTTCAACTCGACTGACTCTAGCGGCGCAAAGTGGGCTCCGCGAAGGCACAGGAGGACCATGGAGAGATCGCATGAGGGGAGCAGGCGTGGCCTAGGAGGATTCAGCCTCCGGGCGCCTCTCAGGAACCTGATGATCAGGTCATGCTTCCCTAAGGACTTACCATCCACTGTATCGTGGTGTGCTGCTATGGCAGCCACATACACCTTCAAGGTGGAGGGGGACAGCCGTTCCTCCAGCCTCTTCTGCAGGAAGGAAAGCACTGACCCGACTGTGCATCTCTGAGGGTCTTCAGCTTGGGAAGAACACCAATTCGCGAACCGATGCCACTTCAGGGTATAAAGCTGCCTCGTGGAGGGAGCTCTGGCCTGAGTGATCGTGTCTACCACTGCTGGTGGTAGGCCACTTAGGTCTTCCGCGTCCCATCCAAGAGCCAGACGTGGAGGTTCCAGAGGTCTAGGCGCGGGTGGCTGATGGTGCCCCGTCCCGGAGAAAGAAGGTCCTTCCTCAGGGGAATTCGCCACAGAGGGGCTGTCGTGAGGAGTGTGAGGTCTGAGAACCAAGTCTGGGTGGGCCAATACGGGGCCACGAGGGTGACCTGCTCCTCGTCTTCCCTGACCTTGCACAGGGTCTGTGCAAGTAGGCTTACTGGGGGGAATGCATACTTGCGCAGCTCCCGGGGCCAGCTATGTGCCAGCGTGTCTGGGCCGAGGGGGGCCCCCATCAGAGAATACCAGAGCAGGCAGTGGGAGGTTTCTCGGGAGGCAAATAGGTCTACTTGTGCTTTGCCGAACCGACAACAAATCAGCTGGACCACCTGGGGGTGGAGTCTCCACTCTGTGGCGTTGAGGTTGCCCAGGATGTGAGTGGCCTGCAGCAACCTCAGTTGCCGCTGACTCCATAGGAGGAGATGGCGGGCGAGTTGCGACATGCAATGTGAGCTACTGTCGCTGTGTTGTCTGTCCGGACCAACACATGCTTGCCCCGGATAAATGGCAAAAGCCTCCGCAGGGTGAGCAATACTGCCAGCAACTTGAGGCAGTTGATGTGCCAACACAGTCGCGGTCCTGTCCAGGAGCCAGCAGCTGTGTGCCCATTGCACACGGTGCCCCAGCCTCGCTTGGAGGCGTCTGTCGTAATGATGATGTGCCTGGACACTTGCTGTAGGGGAACTCCTGCCCATATAAATGCAAGGTCTGTCCAAGGTATAACCAGTGGCGGCAGATAGGCGTGATGGCCACGCGATGTGTGCCGCGGCGCCATGCCCATCTCAGGACTCGAGTCTGAAGCCAGTGCTGAAGTGGTCTCATATGCATCAACCCTAGTGGCATGACCGGCGCCGAGGATGCCATATGCCCCAGGAGCCTCTGAAAGTGTTTCAGTGGAACCGCTGTTCTCTGCTTGAATGACTTCAGGCAGTTCAGCACCGACCACGCGCGCTCGCTCGTGAGGCGGGCTATCATCGAGACTGAGTCAAACTCCATGCCGAGAAAAGAGATGCTCTGAACCAGGGAGAGCTTGCTCCTTTCCCAGTTGACCCGAAGCCCTAGCCGGCTGAGGTGCCTGAGCACGAGGTCCCTGTGTGTGCACAGCAACTCTCGAGAGTGAGTTAGAATCAACCAGTCGTTGAGGTAGTGTCGAGTAGACACCCACTTCCCTTAACGGGGCAAGAGCTGCCTCTGCGACTTTCGTGAAGACACGAGGGGACAGGGACAGGCCGAAGGGGGGGACCTTGTACTGATTCACCCGGCCGTCGAAAGCAAACCGTAAAAAGGGTCTGTGTCAAGGTAGAACCGAGACGTGAAAGTACGCGTCCATCAGGTCTACCGCCGTGAACCAATCTTGATGCCGGACACATGCCAAAATGTGCTTTGGCGTCAGCATCTTGAACGGGGGTCTGTGCAAGGCCCGGTTCAGAATTCGCAGGTCCAAGATTGGCCGCAACCCACCGCCTTTCTTCGGTACGATGAAGTAAGGGCTGTAAAACCCTTTCTTCATCTCGGCTGGAGGGACAGGCTCTATCACGCCCTTGCGCAGAAGGGTCGCGATCTCCGCGCGCAAGGTGGCGGCATTCTCGCCCCTCACCGAAGTGAAGCGGACACCGCTGAACCGGGGCGGGCGCCTGGCGAACTGAATCACGTAGACAAGTCGGATGGTCCTGGCCAACCACCGCGATGGGTTGGAAAGCGCTAGCCATGCGTCCAAGCTCAGGGCGAGGGGCACTAAGGGGATGATCGCGTTCAACGTACCTGTGGGTGGGGCCTCATGGCGGGAGGGAGCAGGGGATGCCACGTCGAGGAGCCTCGCTTCGTCTCGAACTCGTGGCTGTGCTGAGGGGACCCTCGAAGCATTCACCTTGCTCCATGTACCCGGTGTCGGGGGGGTTGGCGACGGGGGAGGAGGGACTTTTTGACCGTCCTCGTAGTCCGTCACAACCACCTGGCCGTGGGTGTGAGTGTGGTACGACCGGACGTGCGAAGGCAGGGGGCCCACGTTCACGCCGTCTAAGTCGCAGGTGCTCAGTGCCTGGTTGCTGTGATAACAGCGGTCATAAATACTGGCTATGTGACCCAGGGAGTGAGGAAACTACTCTTTTGAGAATGTGGGTACCGCAGCCCGTTCGGGGTGTGGCGAACATAAAAGAAAAGGAAACCAAGGATTTACCTCCTGGCCCTCCACCAGGGGATGGAGTGGTCTTGATACCAGCTCTGGGTTTGCAGCAGACATCTCACTCCCTGGGACGTCCATCTCAGGGGCGCTTAGGAGCCTTACGGGTCCTCGTGCCGGCCTGTGAGGTGGGGCGCTCTACGCTGGGGCCGAGAATTGGGCTCGGGCTGAGGCGGAGCTGGGGAAGCCCTCAGCGAGCAGATGGGATAAGGGATCTTGAGGATCTTGTGTTGTATAGTCTCCGTCTGCCGAATAGGCCGATCTGGGAGATGGAGGCATTGAGAAAGCGAACCTTGTCCGCGTCCCTCATCTCAACCAGATTCAGCCACAGGAAAGTTCCTGGACCATGAGGGTGGACATCGCCTGCCCGAGTGCTCACGCCGTGACCTTTGTCGCCCGGAGGGCAAGGTTGGTCGCCGAGTGCAGCTCCATCACATCGGGATCAGGACTACCCACATGCAGTTCCTTTAGTGCCTTGGCCTGGTGTACTTGCAGGAGGGCCATGGCATGCAGGGCAGGGGCAGCCTGACCAGCGGCGCTGTAGGCTTTGGCCGTCAGAGACGACGTCGTCCTACAGGCCTTGGAAGGGAGTGCCTGGCAATCCCGCCAGGTGGCTGCGCTTTGTGGGCACAGGTGCACCGCAACCGCCTTATCCACCTGAGGGACCTCCGTATACCCGTGGGCCGCCGAGGGTAATGAGAGCTACATCGACACATGTCGAGTGAGTGACAGAAGGGGAACAGTGAAGCATCCCAGTACTGTTATGCCAGAAATCGGGGGAGAGGCTCTGGTTATACTAAATATCAGCACTCTTGCAATGCACTTTGTCCGGAACTCTTGTATAATGCTTGTATTTTGGTAGTTTGAATAATACAGAACCACAACAATATGGCATTACTCACACTACAAGAGTGCAAACATTAAACAGTTTCACAAAGAAGTAACAGTTGTTGAAAAAGAGAGAATTTGTTTCACACAAATTACGGTATGATTACATTGACAAAGACAATGTGAGTATGCAAAGAATCCAAGTGAGTTTCATCAAATGTGCCTCACTATGACCTCAATAATATATCTTCTCTTAAAAATACGGTGAGAGGAATATTTTATCATCTTGCAGGTGACATCTTGAACACCCAGAGATATTTGTCTCCTCTGAATCTATGACATACATACACTCATCAACATGAGACTTCACTTTTATTGTTTATCACCCTGTTTCAGATATGGAATTTCTGATCATTTGATGTTTATGGTGACCTGACTGGCTGGTTACAAGTCTCTAATCTTTTTGTTATGGATAGACTGCAAAATCACATGGTCTTTTACTGCTGAAATACAGCTTGAGTTGTTTTTATTTTAGCCTATACAGGATACACACAATGACATGACCCATCTGAGACTTAAGAATGAACTGTTGTCATTAAAACCTGTTGATGAGACTATATTAAGAATATAAATGCTGTTGTTTTGCCATCAGGCTGCCAAGCTTCCCATGTCCATCATTATTGTTGGAGTTGGTCAGGCTGAATTTGATGGTAAGTTTACTATATTTTCTATATTTATTTTGAAGAGAATGGAATCCATCTTGTAATTCTACTTCATATTGTATGGATCCATTTTGAAGAATTTGGGGTAAAATAGAGCATTCTGGAATATTATGTATTCTTGCATAATGATAAAAAATTTTGTTTTTAATTTATTTATATAAGTAAATGAATTACATTTTAATGAAATGAAAAAACAATAATATATAAAGTACAATATATACTGTATACAACCTTTTTGTATTTCATATGTAAAATTAAAATTCCAAAATGTCAAAATTGCATTTTAATATTGTCTAATATTTCTGGGAATAGCCCATATGTATGATAACATGTTTATGGGTAATTCATATTGAAAATATGAAATGTTTTAATAAAAAACAACACTTACACTTACTTACTGGCTACCTGTTCAGGGTGTTTTATATGCCTACGGTGCAATATATATAATTCTAAATGTAATTCTAAATGGTGCCCAACTTTTAAAAAATGTAAATAAATGCAAAAATAAATATACTTTTGACATTTTTGCCCCATTCTGCATTAACATTTACTCCACCCATAATTAACAAAGAGCCCCCAAAGGTTTTTAAAAATGGAGAACAAATCAATAATTCAAAGCTTTAATATTAACTAAACCCAGGTGAATGCCCCTGAAGTTGTTTACAGTAATTAGTCATACAAATGATCCAATAACAATTAACAAGATTGTTTTTCTTGGTCAGAGCTGTGTATGGAGTAAATGTCATTTTCTGGGGATCATTTAAATAGACCCAGAATGGGCTAATCACACAGCAAGAATATAATTATCAACCATATTGCATTGCGTAATAAGCACATACCATCATGTTGGTGCATGTAGTGAGCAGTCAGTCCACTTGGGAAGTTGAGAGAGAGACTTTGATCAGTATTGAAATAGAGTGTCCAATAATAAGAACATATCCTACACATGCAGAGGTGGAAGATGAGCTGCTATTGGATGAGATTAGCAGGTCATGTGGAGAGGGCTTGTTGTTTGAGAAGTCGGTAATGGAATTCTCTGCGTGTACTCTTGTTACAGAGACCAATTACTTTCATCTGGTACCAAAGCAGTGATAGATGATTAAGGAAATTATGGCCTTGAGTAGATTTAAGACACCCAAAAAATGACTTTATTAAAGTTACTTTGTAACGATGAATACAATTAAAGGAATAATTCACCCAACAATGAAATTTTCCACACAATGACAGTTAGATAGTGACAAATAATAATAATAATAATAATAATAATAACCATAAACATTCCATATGGCTACATGAAGATTTCTTGCTTTGTGTGAGGAGCAGACAGAAATTTAAACCTAAAATATTTTTATCTTAATTTATACCAGCTAAAAATATGCAGAAACAACCTGAAGTAAGCCATTCGTAGGTTGATTTCCACTGTCTGGACATAACATAATGAGCTCTATTTTCGTGAGCACATAAAGCACAGCGCTACACACTAAGACCGTGCCCAACATCTTATTAAATTTTCTTGAGAGTGCTAATTCTAAGTGTAATTTTCGTGCCATCGCAAGTGGGCGTGGGTGGTATTGTTTACACTATCTGCGGGTGTTTGCGTGCAAACTGCAGGTGTATTTTGATGTAAATGAAGTGGCGCAAAGTGCAATTTGCTGTTTTCCTGAGAAATTTGTAATTTCCCTAAGATTTTTCAAAAGCATGTCTTATATCTGTGCAAAGTCTAAAATCAATTCCTGCATTTGCGGTTTGGAAATTCTACCAGCAGATGATAAAGTTTGTGTGCAAATTCTGAAAATATAGTGGAACATCAAATTATGCCCCTGACAAAAGCTGTTTTATGAAACAATTTTATTTTATTTGTGTTAAACTATCTATAGGTCATGGTTTATTTTCCAATTATTATTATTGTTCTGTATGTATTAAAGAGGAAAATCCATATTTCTATTATTCTAATTCATTGCATACAGTCTATTTACACTACCAACTTCTAATGAATGTGCTGTCTTTGTTTATATTGCTGGTGCTTGACATGGAATGGACTATATAATAGGATACAGACGGTTGTGGAGAAGAACCTCAGAATTAAAGTGCACTTGACCCAGCCCAAAACCCACTTGCGCCTAGATATAGCGAATGCTTTCACAAAAATAAAAAAACTTCATGGCCATGCCCACTGACTTTGTGCTTATTACTTAAAGCATAAGCACTGCGCTTAGCGGTGGTGCTTTTAAAATAGGGCCCCAAATGTCATTGTTTCTTAATTGTCTCTCAATTAAACATCATGATGTCAAACCCTCTCTGTAGGCAGCATATTTGATTTGAGAGCTGCTCCTGAGGTTGAGATTTTCATTTAATATTTACACATAATTTGGTCTGTTCATCACACAAATCTACTTTTATAGTGTCTTTATAGTGTCTTTTAATTTTTTATATTGGAGATTTACAGCCGATTGTGACAATATGAACTTGTTGTATGGAGAAGATTTATGTGAAGATTCTTTAAAAAATGAGGGTTTGTGTCTGTGTGTGTGTGTGTGTGTGTGTGTGTGTGTGTGTTAAATGGAAAATTACAGCATGCAGGTTTGGAAAGACATGAGGGTAAATAGTATGTCAATAAATTTTTTTTACATTTTTTTTTTTTTTTTTTGCATTGTGTGTAACGCAGTGTAATATATGAGGTCACAAATAATTTCTTGAAAAATAAAGTTTGTCAGTTAAATGGCTGAGATTATTTAGTTAACTTCCTGTCCTTTCCCACAGCTATGGTCGAGTTGGATGGTGATGACATAAGAATCTCCTCTCGAGGGAAACTAGCAGAGCGAGACATTGTTCAGGTGATACAAGCAGTCCTCTACTTCTTTTAATAACAATACTCTTTGAAAGTTTGTTTAAATCTACATGCATGTTACGTTAACCTTTTGGTTTTAAATAGTTGTAACTTGTAGCTCCATTTCTCTTTTTTCAGCAATCAAATCTAGTATGCTGAGAATATTAATTACTAATCCAGTCACTGTGGAATTGAGCCCTTGTGTAACAGCTCCACACCATAACCCACATTATTATAATACAATTTATTATGTAGGTCCCCTGTGCATGCAACCTGTCATTAGTAACTGTAAGAATATATCAGTCTATTGAGTCACATCCTTGAAAAAGACTAAGAGCAAAGTGAAGGTAATTCTCTCTTGAGGCAGTCTTAACTTGTTTTATTCTGGACAATAAGGAAATATTATGTATCTAATCCTTAATTTGTGATACGATTGTCTGAATAAATGAATCAATGAATTTATGAATGGATATATGAATGAATGAATCACCCCTAGTCCCTCATTAATTTATCAATCCATTCATAAATCTTTGTATGTATGTATGGATGGATGGATGGATGTATATATGTATGCATGTATGTATGGATGGATGGATGGATGGTGATTGAATGGGAGATGGATGATGGATGGATGGGTGATGGGAAAGAATTAAAGGGCAGATGAAAGAATGAATAGGGGAATGATGGATGGATGGATGGATGGATGGATAGTGACTGAATGGGAGATGGATGATGGATGGATGGATGGATGATGGGGAAAGAATGAAAGGGCAGATGAAAGAATGAATAGGGGAATGATGGATGGATGGATGGATGGATGGAAGGATGATGGGGAAGAATGAATGTGCAGATCAAAAAATTAATAGGGAGATGGATGGATGGATGGATGGATATGCAAGAATGGAAGGAATGACAGATGAACGAATGAATGGGGGAGTGCTGGATAGATTGTTTAAAACTACATGCATGTTACATTAACCTTTGGGTTTTAAATAATTGTAACTTTTAGCCCCATGTCTCTTTTTTTCAGCAATCAAATCCAGTATGCATGAGAATTTTAATTACTAATCCAGCCCTTGTGTAACAGCTCCACACCATAACCCACATTATTATAATACAATTTATTATGTAGGTCCCCTGTGCATGCAACCTGTCATTAGTAATAGTAAGAATATGTCAGTCTATTGAGTCACAGCCTTGAAAAAAACTGCGAGCAAATTAAAGGTAATGAAAGGGCAGATGAATGAATGAATGAATGAATGAATGATGGATGGATGGATGTTGGGATAGGAATGAAAGGGCAGATGAAATAATGAATGGGAAAATGATGGATGTATGGATAGATGGATTGAGAAGAATGAAAGGGCAGATGAAAAATGAAAAGTGAAATAATGGATGGATGGAAGGAAGGATGGGGCAAGAATGAAAGGGCAGATTAAATAATGAATAAAGGAATGATGGATGGATGGATGGATGAATGGATGGATGGATATGCAAGAATAAGTGGAATGATGGATGAATAATTGAATGAGGGAGAGGTGGATAGATGGATGACTGAGGAAAGTATGGATGACTAAATGAGGGAAGAATAGATGTATATATGAAAGAATGGATGAATTAATCAATAAATGAAAACAATGCTTCCTTACCCTCACAGTTTGTGCCATTTCGTGATTACATGGACCGGACAGGAAACCATGTGTTGAGTATGGCAAGGCTAGCCAAAGACGTTTTGGCCGAGATTCCTGACCAGTTCATTTCTTACATGAAGAGCCGGGGAATAAAACCCAATCCAGCACCACCTCCTTACACACCCCCTGGACACACACACCACACACAGATCTGAGCTCACCCATGGGCTGGAAGCTAGTTTAAGACAATGGCTCTCTTTCTCTCTGGAATTCTGGGGTAGCTGTACTGGAGCTGTTAGGGTTTAGCTCCCAGTGTTACAGTGTGTTTGAACTCTTTGAGACACTCCGGGATGCAGTGGCATTTCTGTTTGTGCATTTTATGTTTTCTGCCCGTTTTCCTTGGGTAGGACCAAGAATCAGTCCCAAGGGCAATTTTTTTTATTTATTTTTAAAATATAGATATTGGCCTGTGACTGTTTCTTATTTTGTGGATTGGTTGACAAGAGAGGACGAGGACGAAGAGAAGGAGGAATGAGATGATGTTTGTGGTTTCAGTTTGTGCCTGTCTGTGGCTATCTCAGTGTATCAGGACAAGTGTGCCCTATTGTGACATTTAAACCCTTTTCCACATTGGTATAATAGAAGTGTGTGTGTTATGGTAAGGTTTTTAGATCTGTATTGCTTTAATTTTGTATCAAGTCATGCCTGTG
Organism: Myxocyprinus asiaticus; assembly: GCF_019703515.2. Classification (NCBI taxonomy): domain Eukaryota; kingdom Metazoa; phylum Chordata; class Actinopteri; order Cypriniformes; family Catostomidae; genus Myxocyprinus; species Myxocyprinus asiaticus. Next base: position 19,836,179 of record NC_059378.1, on the reverse strand, counting down.
TAAATTTGATTTATTACATTAAGCATTGCTTGTGGAAAATGTTAATGTTTTCTGATTATCTGTTTGAATCCATTTTGGTTTATGAAAGCATGCATGAGAGTGGAAAGGACAGCAGTTTATTTTCTATCAATTTAGTTTCTATCAATGAAAGGTATGATGAGTGGCAATGAGAGATGTAAAAGTCTATCAGGATTTTTTCACCATAATTCCAAACAGGACACCTACCTATGGTGACTAGAGAAGCACAACTGCAACAAGCATACTGTTGGCTTGCGATGCATCAAGAATCAGCAGGACTGGTCACAAGTACTACATGAACCATTGCAACTTAGCTCATACATACACTTTTGTTGGAATGAAAAAGACTGCCCTGCAGCCCCCGTGGCCTTATGCGGAGGGGCCCCTGATGTAATTATGAATCATTTTAACAAAGCAAGGGCAGAACAGACATTGCGGCATATATATGGGGTCGGCATAGATGAATTTACACAGGAATCATAATTGTGGCCTTGCTGTAACATGCACTCAAATGTAAGATTGTTAATTCTTGTGCACAGCAGACAGAAAACAAAACGCGAACTCACTGTCATGGCAGAGCGGCAGTGCATAAGTCAACTCCTAAATGCAGTACAGCTAGTTTCCATTTTCTCTCTCTCTCTGGCAGGAATGAGGCCTGGAGTGTGCTCAGAATGGTTTCACCCACTCAACTGTAGTTCATTCACCAATTCAATTTTGTCGAGAGGCTTTTAATCAAATAAGAGTGTCTGATGTATCTGCGCACTCTGCCAGTAGAGGACTGAATGGAGCAGCTTGTGTAATGGAGCACATTACAGTCCTGTCTGGGTATAATAATATGCATTTAGCCCTGTGACTGTGTATGGGCATTAATTATCTACAGGCTGTTCAGATGTGAGATGTAATTCTGCCAGCTTACAAGGCTTTGTGATATTATATTGCTAACTATTTATTTGTTTTACATAGAGAGTTTGCTTAAGTCATCACAACATCAAAGCATGATGTTTTTTTTTCAAGTGTCATTAATGCATCATATTTCCGGTGTTTTTCAGCCTAATTTAAAAATTAAAATGAATGTGCTTTTTAAAATTTTACACAATAATTTAAGTCAAATGTTTATTAATTTCCTTAAAGGTTTTTTGTTGTTGTCATATTTAGTGCATAAAGAAGTTTGAAACACATTCACATCAACACACACACACACACACACACACACACACACACACGTTTACTTCGCTATCTTAAGGGGGCATACCATAGACTCATATTGTTTTTATATAAAGCCAAATATATTACTGAAGACTAACCCTAAATCTAAAAGAATTAATATATATTTTTTTTTTTTAGCATTTGAATGAATGAATAAATGGACCGTTTTTCATGAGGCCATCCCAAAATAACTCACTTCTGGGTACAAATTTATCCACAAACTATAGCTAATAATATATAGCTAGTACACACATACACACACAGACAAAATGTTATTGCTTTTTTTTTTTAAGTCTTCATTTTTTGTTTTTGTTTAAATACTGTAAATTAATGAATTGTACACAGCATGTCTGGTTTGGGGCACAAACACTCTCTTCATTATTATTTAAATGTGCATTCCATACTTTTTTGAATTTGTCGTCTTAGACTTACACTGACACCTAGTGATGTGGATGCAGCATCATTCAAACACAAAATTTTCTGTTACCAATGCCATTTTAGAAAGTCAGTTTTCAATCTTCCATGGTTAATTTAATCTATAAGTGAAAGTGTCAAATAACAGTCTGGTTACTAAGATTAAACGAGTAGTATTCATCTGGTCATGTGATCCTGACATGGCAGCCCCCATGAGGGGACCCTCTCCTTGTAGAATAAAAAAGCTTTAATAAGGTTACTGATATGGCTCGAGTCCTCATCTCATGTAAGTGGTCATGATTTTATACATATGTTTCAAAATTACAATTAATTTCTTTAGGAGTTAAACTTTTTAAAATGAGGAAAAAATTACTGAGTGCACCTTTAACTACAGTAGAACAAAAAATAGATTGTTGACTGCCACATTCATGAATATTCTGCCCTTAAGATAATCATTAAAAATATTTTTACTTTTAATGAAAAAAAGTTCAAAACCAGCTGCTAAACCTTAATAATACAAAAAATGTATCAAATGAAACTGCCAGTGAGATAATTTAAACCAACTTAACTATGCATACAGTATCAGCTAATGATTTCAATACACAGAGGCTAGGTAAACTTTCATAACTAGCAGTATAATCAATCCAATTTTGGCTAACATTTTCTAAATCTAGTGTTTTATTATATTTTAATGCAAACACACAACTTTGTAATGTAACTGTAACTTTGCACACTTCACACAGTCTAACTGCTCTACTCATCTTGGTTTTTTAATACTGCATAAAGTCATGAAAGAGTTATAAAATCTTTGGTGTTTACACAGCTGAATTTCTCCAAAGAGGGTCCATAGATCATCTAGAGATCTATTGATGTAGCTGAATGGGATGTTTCTCTGATGCAGGCAGCAGCTTAGACAGTAATTGTATTGTAATCATCTTTTGCAATGATTTCAAATTAATAACCTTTATTCAGTAACAATCCCATACTATTTAAACTGTTCATTTGTTCTTCAGCTCTTTGTAATTTGCAAAGTCAGTGACATAAATTATTTTTTCTGGCAGGGAAGCCATTGTGTTTGTAATATCTGAATTAGCACAGAGACGATTTGTCCGTGTTTATTTAGAAAAGCACACAATGGAGATTCAAGCTTTTTGCATATTCTCCCACAGCCCTCACAGTGCTTCATGACACCAGTGTAAGCATCAGTCCAAAGATAGCTAAAGATGAACAATTCATAAAAAATGACCTGTATTTCACCTATTACCTTAGTTATTGAACACTGCAGTGGTGAATTCACAAAGTGTTCACTGAGAGTATAAAGACAGAATAATGGAAATTACTGGTGTCATTTTTTCCCTCTTTTTGTCATGGCATGAACCTACAGAGTTTACAGTTTACTATTTTTCATGAGCAATTATTTCTTTAATAATATACAGTATGCATCTGTATCACTTTCTTGAGATAATGTTATAAGAAAATATATTTATTTTTGTTCCTGCTTGGAATGTACAAAAAGCCATTAATTACAATCCTCAGCAGAGAAAATGAGGACTGAATCACTTCAAAAAGACAGCAGATCATGTGCAGTGGATATGTGTGTATTCCTGTGTTAAAGGAGCACTGTCCATATGTAACATACTGTAGAGACTGATTTCATTGTAATACCTGTGCATGTATGGCCTGAATTTTAGTGGACTGATTGGGTTTACTTTTCTCTTGTTATTTCTGTAGTTACGTTGGGATATTTTTTTATGATTTATGTTCACCAGAGGAATTGGCAGCCAACCAGCATAACATGGCCATTATTTATTATTATATTTATAATTGTTAGAATATGATTTATATTATTATAATATTATTTACATTTAATATTATTTTTGTTAAATATAATTAAAAATAATTTCTTAAATCTAACTTAAAAATAATGTTTCATTATTATGTTTTAAAATTGGTTTTTACTTTTAGAGTTATTTTCCACGATTTATTATTATTATTATTATTATTTCAAAAACAACTTCTAAAATATAATTTACAAATAGTGTTTCATATTATTTTTCATAATTTGTTTTTACTGTTAGGATTATTATTTATTTATTTTTTATTTCAACTATTTTTTTGCATGTTTGCTCCCAACAAATTCTATTGTACATGATCTTTGTCATACGGTGGGTTGTGAAATGCGTTGTATTGAAATGCCTTAACTAAATATTAATAAAAGAAATGAAGTCTTCTACAAACTCTTACCTAATTGATTCTCTAGAGTGCATAGAACTCAGATTATCTAGAGTGTGTTTTCACCAGCACTGCTCGTGAACTAGTATAAATTGGATTGTATATTGAGAGGTTCAGCAGCAGGTTTATCACATGTTCGCTGGGGGACTGTGACCCTTAATGGGCTTACTTGCTATTCCCCACTGCTGCTGAGTCATGCAGGAAACCTGTGACATATTTAACACTTCTTCACAGAAAATGAACAGTACAAGGTAAATCAGACTTTCAGGAGGCGACAAGAGCCGCATTCAGAAGGGCTAATAACATCTATTTTAAGGGCAATAATGAGTGAATAAAATTTTCAAGGTTCTTTCTGTTCTCTGAGTCATTTTAATTAAAAGGAGATGCTGTTGACTAAATTAAAAATGTGAAGAAAAAAGTTAGAGGGAAAAAACATGCAGGATTAATTCAAACAGATAATTATTCCAAATAATTAACAAAATGCAATGTTATAGTTCACTGAAGAGATTCAGTCTTTGCTAATCCAATGCAAGACATCTCAAGCATTCACATCCTCAAATTTCCCAAGACAAAAATCTGACAAGAATTACAAATTAGAGGTGGGAGAATTCAAATGACATTGCTAATGTAAAGATTAATTTAGGCTTATATCACAACATGAAATTCCTAACCATGCTATATTCAGTGGACATCAGGTAAGGGAATAGTAATTGTAAAAAGATATGTTTAAATTAAAATGCATCACAACTTTTGACATAAGAAAAATGAAAGACCATCCAAAATACTTTTATACTTTTTACCTTAATACCTTACCAGATTTTTGCTGAAAAATTGTCACAAAGCATTATCATCACATAATGTCCAATCAGTCAGCATCTAGCTTTAGTTATTGTCCAGAACAATGTGTGTCATGATGTCTAAGAATCTGAAAAGATATTGTAAATGAATTGGCCCCACAAAATTAAGTGCCAAATTCTGATCTAGTTCAATCTGTTGGATATTTGAAATGTATTGTTCCTACACCACTTGTAACTGTTCATTATTACTCAATTTGAAAGAAGAATTGAGCTGATTTAGATCACGAGGATCACAACCACAGAGTATTTGCCACTGATTAAAGTTAAAGGGCAGTATCGCATGCAAATACAAACCGTGACCCGTCCTTATGACTGGTTTCTAATTGACACCTGAATCAATGAGACTGTGAGCTCTCAATGAATGCGTTGTCATTTCTTTGTACTCCTCTGTCACTCTCGTGCACATACACATTTACTTTCCTTAATGAGAGGCTTTGCCTCCATGCCATCTGTGAGAGTCGTGCAGCTGTCAGAGCCTCAAATCAGATCTGAGACCGGGCACCTGGCGGCCTCCTCTGCCCCCACACAATTAGAAACACATTCTCATAATGACTCTGAGTGAACTGATGGTGGTGGCATGGGGCTGTGTCAAAGCTGACAGATGGATCCAGACCACTGCTGCAATAACCGTGTGTGCTCCCATTAGATTAGTGCTATACCGTTCATTCGTCCTACTAAACTTGTTGAGGGATGACAGGGGCTACATGGGTGTATTTCTTTTACTTTATTGCAGATAATGTTGATTACTGCCATTTATTTTTAGCTATCCAGAAATTAATAACCAGGGTTGTGATTATATATTGAGAGCTCTCTTTTTTTCCAGAGCTGTACACCCCCCGGACACTTTTTATGATGATTTTATTTTATGGTTGGAAGGGTTACTTTGAAAATGTAATCTGTTACAAATACTGATTACTTAGCCCAGTTACCTCAATAAGAAAATAATGTAATAGATTACTTTTAGTTACTTTTTGATTGCCTCAAGATTGCATATGTGAATAAAGTCAAAAGAAAAGCGATATGTTCTCGGAGACTTTTAATCATGCCTTCTGAATGCAAACAAACCGTGTTTGAGTAATGTAGTCATTATTATATATAAGAAGAAAATAAAAAACATGAAAAAAAGGGACAGTGCCTCATTAGGAAAACAGAATATATTAATATGTAAAACAACTCAGCATTTTTAACCAAATCTGGTGAGTCCTCTTTCTGTTACATAAAATGGTTTATTTTCTCATCAACAAATACAGTTAGAACAGATGCACTGAATTATGTCTTGGTTAACATTAAACAAAATATGAAAGAATATACACCAGATTCAAGCGCCCATGCCTGCCATGGTCCATGGGCCAGCGCCCACGCCTGCCATGGTTCACGAGTCAGCGGCCACGCCTGCCACAGTCTACGAGCCAGCGGCCACGCCTGCAACGGTCCACGAGACAAAGGCCATGCCTGCCACATTCCACGAGCCAGAGGCCACGCCTGCCATGGTCCACGAGCTAGCGGCCACGCCTGCAACGTCCACGAGCCAGTGGCCATGCCCTCGACCGTCCCAGAGCCAGCGCCTGAGGCCTCGACCGTCCCAGAGCCAGCGTCTGAGGCCTCAACCATCACTGCCAGTGCCCACGGCCACGGAGGCCGTTCTCCTGTCATTGCCAGTGCCCATGGCTACGGAAGCTGTCAACGAGCCTGTCCTGTTCCCTGCAGACATTGACTCTGTCCCATTCCCTGAGGCTGTCGATGAGCCTGTCCAGTTACCCCAGGCTGTTGAGAGCCTGTCCAGTTCCCCGAGTTTGTCCAATTCCTTAAGTCTGTTCAGTTCCTCAAGTCTTCCATGGCTCTGCCCCTTAAATCCTCAGCTTCCCTGGCCTCTGAGCCCTCTGCGCACCCTAGTGCCTTGCTCCCTACTGCCTTGCTGTCTGAGTCCCCAGCTGCTCTGAACTCTGAGCCCTCTGGGTCCACAGCTGCCATGACCTCTGAGCCCTTGCCTACCGTAGCTCCGCCTTCTGATCCTCCTGCGGCTTCACCCCCTGAACTTCCAGCTGCTCTACCTCCTGAGCCTCTGCTTCCATCTCCACCTCCTGAGATTCAATTCCCTGAGCCTACTGCGGCTCTGCCAGCTCCGCCTCCTGCGGCTCCATCTCCTAGGCCTCCTTGGTCTCCGGGCCATCCACCTGATCAGCCCTGGTCTCTTTGGTCTTCTGGCCAACCGCCTGATCTGCCCTGGCCTCCTTGGTCTCCAGACCGTCCACCTGAACTGCCCTGGTCTCCTGACCGTCCACCTGATCTGCCCTGGCCTCATTGCCATTTGGACTCCCTGTTTGCTCCACTTTGGCCACCTGGTTCGTTTTGCCCTCTCATTTCCGCTGTGATTTCTTGTACTGCCGGTTCCATGATGTCCTGCTCCTCCCATGAATATTTTTTTTTTTTGTGTGTTTGTGTTAAGGAGCTTCATGGTGACCACTTGGGATCGCCATGTATGTTTATTGTTCCCTGCCTGTCGTGTGTTTTGGTTATGGGTTTTGTAGTTCTTGTCATTGTCTTAGGTTCTTATTTGTCCAAGGTGTTCCTTGTTTCCTCATTTGCCCCTTGTGTATATAATCCCTTGGTTTTCCTGTGTTCTTTGTCAGTTGTTTGCCATTCATGGATGTAATGGTTTGTTCTGTTTTCATGTTTTAGTTTCCTGTGTTTATTTTCCTACGTTTTTATGAAATATGCCTGCATTTAGATCCTCTTTCTTTCGACTCCTTTCTGAAAACCTTACAGCAGTTAGCATGTAGACTAATTGTCACTGACCATTCATTAACTTCCGACTGCAATAGGTAGATCACAGGCTATCTTCATCATCATCATCATCATCATTATTATTATTATTAATGCAGTGCCTCCAGTGTCTGTCCTCTACTTGCTCATGATTCACAGTCAAACATCACCAGCTAACATTTATGGGTGATTCTATGTTTATGTTTAAAGAAGGTTTTAATGACAGATAATAATATAAATAAAATATTGTTTTAAAGAATAGATCGAAATAGATTTAAACCTTTTTAGTGTCTTGATTTACTTATTCCTACTTTCTATGAGTTTTAAAATGTTACATTTGCCAGTATTTCTCCCTCACCCATACTTCTGTTCTTAACAATAGATTTATAATAAGAATCAAAATCAGATCAATTATCCATTTCACTTTTCCTCAAAGAGCTTAATAACTTTTTCAATTCATTTGGTATTCATGTGTACAATCTGGATTTTAACAAAAAAAAAAAATAAATAAATAAATAAATAAATAAATAAATAAATAAAATGGTGTCCCAATTACAGTTGTCATTACAACATGAACATTTCAGAGAACAATTTTAGAGTTTCAACTGAAGTTAAGATGGAAATGAGAAGTCACAAAGTTTCGACAGTAGGCGAACCGTGTACCGGAATACTGGCAGTTCACCGGGGGAGTGGTCGTTTCTCTGCTTATATTCCTGCTCCTGCGAAAACAACTGACAGATGGTCGGACGGCAAAATTAGGGAACACTTATGACTAATTTTAGCCATCCTACCTAACGTGATTTTCGTGTGGGTCTTTAAATTATATGTTGGGTCCTTGGAAAATCACTACATTTCACAGTTGGAAGGTAGCCTCTAAACAGTAGCGGTTTTAACCACCACGCAAACCACGCAATTGCGCGGGTCCCCGGACGTCGAGAGGGCCCCCACGCAAAAACCGCTTGAGGTGACATGTTGTTCTGGGTACACGCGCGAACGCGCCATTGTCAGCGCTCTCGGAGTGGTTCACGTTAGAAGCTGCCGGGTTCAGGTCAGTAGGACTTTGGGTTTGAGTTTGTAATGTATGAAAAAATATATAGACCTTCCGAACTCAGATATGCGCGAACAGATGGGTTAGGGGCTGTTCACACCAAACGCGTTTTTGTGTGCATCTGCTCTGTTTTTTCATTGTTTTCCTATATAAAGCGCAGGACGAATGTCCTTGACTGCTGCACCTCATCTCGGTGTTTCTTCAGTGTGTCGCGCAGTTACCGTCACATTTTTAGAGACTGTTTCAAGTTAATAAGAACTTCAGGTTTCAAAAACGCATGTCGAGACACCAGCGTTCTGTTTCATTCGTTGCGCTGCGCCTAGACTGTTTTTAGCGCAGGTGTCACAAAGATTTAACGTTCTGAACCAGTTCAGGTCGCAAAGAGGTGAATGTTACGAACATTATTCCAGTTTGTTCTGTACCAAGCAAAGTTTCAGCGCTTGATAAACTGCAATATTTTTTCCCCTTCTGCTCTAGTGTGCTGAGGGGCTGCCATGACTTGTATGTTTACTGTTACTGTTATGAATGTTGCCAATGATGCTTACAAAAAAAAATACGGCCTTTTGTAACATGGTGAACAATACACTGCAGCGTCATAATATAAGCTCCAGGTGAAAGTGAGACAGGAATATAATACTATTGTATACAACAAATCCTCAAAGTAATAATAATAATACTGTATCGTGTTATAATGACAAACTGGACAACAATAAATAGTTGATGCGTTATAATATTAATAAATACCAACTACATTCCAAAATGTTACTGGTTGAAGTAGTAGGTTTTGCACACCCTGTTCACACACACACAATTTTTTTTTTTATGTTGGTACGGCTTATAGGATGAATTTAAAATTATGATTTAAAATCAATTTTATGCAATTTTTTAAGCAACATTTTTTAAAATGGGGCCCCAGGTTGGTCGGTTGACTGGGGCCTCAGAAATCATAAACCTGCCGTGCCTCTAAATTGCACTGAACTGTAATGTTGATTCACTTTTCTCCATTGAAGAGACAAGAATATCGGAATTTTCACAAAAATAATCACATTTCCCAGTGGCCATTGCGATGAAACAGCACTTAATGGTTTGACCTGGTTTGCCTCGAGATCACAGTGTTGATGTGAAACAGATGTTATTTGACCATGTGTGGCGCCAGATTCATGAGAGAGAAACAGAAGAGATCTCGAGCGTGCATCTGATCATATCTGTATTCTGTACTAAAGCAAGCAGCGGTCTTATCTTTATGTCAGGAGGATCTTTTGTTGTGTTTTTTTTTTATATATATATATAAATTAAAAATTGTAGTCCTGCTAGTAATCCCAATTTTCAACAAATGTAACTGTAATCCTTTTTATGTAACTGTAACGGATCTCAGGTGGATCCTTACCGCTTTCTCTCTCCCCAGACGGGTGCTTGACCACGCCCTCACCTCCACAGACATTGTTACCAGTCATTTGAAAGTAAAGTTATGCAATGTTTCTAATTATAATAGCAGGAGTTTATGTCTTCATGTCACACATTTTAAAAACTCTTAAGAGAACATAAAAACTAAATTATTGTGCGATTAAAGACTGCAATCTTCACAGGGCCATTGCCAGAACATATGGAATAGGAAACACTATTAACTTACAGGTAAGCTAGTGATATTTTATAAAAGCAATAACCACACCAATATATCTTAATTAAACACACTGCTATTTAATCCGTTGTGGTCGAGACTGTTGAGCTTAAAAAGCTGCCGTTTTAACATTTTCACCATACGTTCCATAAAAAAGCAATTTCACACTATAATGTGTCATCATATCATACAATAAAATACAATACAACATTTTTTACACCCCTTAAATATATACACAGTACATAGGGCCAGCACTAGCTAGAGGCAGACTAGGCAGCTGTATACAGCCTACATTTGCTGGGGGCCTCCAAAAGACAATAGGCTTGTTTGAGATGCCAAACGCCTCGTCTTGAAAGTAGACAAGAGTAGGCGGCTGCAGTCAGTGGAGGAGTGAAATAAGTGCTGTCAAGTCAGACAGATCTCACTTTTTGTAGTGGATCAGCCACCTACTAGACCAAAGACAGATATTGTGTGGTTTGCGTTCATTTACTTTGTTGCTGACAAAGAGGATGCCATTTAAATTATATTGTTATTAAATAGAAATGAATATGATGAACAAATCACCCAAAATACCTGTTATTTAATTCCCTGCAAAAGTCCTGTCTTTTACATCCATTTTTAGTGTAATAAAGACATATTTTAAATATTTTAGAAATATGACAATCACATATCCCATACAGACATCGCACTGATCTCAGTTACAGAAATACTCAAACCAGCCCATCTGGCACCAGCAATCATCCATGCAATTACACTGTGTAACAAATATTTTTTTGTTTTTTTTGTTCCTGGGTAGTAAGTGTTATTTCCTAATTGCTTATGCCTCAAAAGTATAGAAAATGGCTATTATTACCCACAAACTTTGCTTTTGTGACCAGGACAGTGATATTTTGAAATTTACCTATTTCCAATGAGAAAACGGGTGAATTTGTGTCTTTTCATTCACATAAAGTCAGAAAAAAACAACATATGAATCCAAATTAACATGTATTTATACTAAAGTAATATTCAAAGCTGTGCTGGTCCAAAATGGTAACAAGTACCCATCTCTTCCCCTTGGCTGACTCGGTGCACCTCAAAGAGGATAACAATAGCATCAAGACCCTGCTGGACGCCTTGAAGTATGATGAGTATGGCTGGGAGGACATAGGAGACTTCAGAATGGTGGCATTCCTGATGGGTCTCCAAGGCGGTTTTACTAAGTTTCCCTGCTATCTTTGCCTTTAGGACAGCAGGGACACCAAGGCGCACTACCACAGCTGGGACTGGCCACAGCGGACCGAGTTCTCTGTGGGGAGGAACAACGTCAAGTGGGAGACACCGGTGGACCCCCGGAAGGTGCTGATGCCACCACTGCACATCAAATTGGGCCTTATGAAACAATTTGTCAGAGCTCTAGATAAGAAGTCGACAGCCTTCAAGTACCTTCAAGACTTCTTCCCTAAGCTGCCTGAGGCAAAGGTCAAAGCTGGTGTCTTTGTCGGACCACAGATAAAGAAGGATTTTGGATTCATATGTTGTTTTTTTCTGACTTTATGTGAATGAAAAGACACAAATTCACCCATTTTCTCTTTGGAAATAGGTACATTTCAAAATATCACTGTCCTGGTCACAAAAGCAAAGTGTGTGGGGAATAATAGCCATTCCCCTTCTGTCACTCACTCGACGTTGTGTCGATGTAGTGACACTAGGGGTCGCACTTGAGAGCCCCGAACACCTCTATTCTTTTGAGAAAAGGCCAATGAGAATTGGCGAGTGGAATTTGCATGCCACTCCCCCGGACATATGGGTATAAAAGGAGAAGGAATGCCCACTCTCATTGAGATTTTTTCTTTGGTGCCGAGCGGTTGTACTATCAGTGAGCTGAATACTACTGCTGTTCCATTACCGCTTAAGAAGCGTATGCTGTTGGATATACGGCGCATTTCCAGTGGCATTCTCTCCTTCTGCACAACGAGTGCAGATTTCCCCCCATGCGCTTCGACAGCGCTAAAAGTGTGTATATTCCTGCTAAAGAGTATATTTTCTCTATTAGAGCACACACATTGACGTTGAACGTCTTTTTAAAGACGCGTCTTTATAAAGATGCCTTTCCGTCTTTGTGTGATTCCTGGATGCGGTCGTTATCTCTCCGCATCTGATGGCCACGGGCGCTGCCTCACATGTCTGGGCAGCAATCACACTGAGGCAGCGTTTGTGGATGGTTCATGTTCTCATTGCAAGAATATGACCATAGCAATGTTGCGGTCGTGGCTTTCCTTCTTCCGAAGCAGGAAAGCCACTCTAGCCTCCCCCCGCGCTGTGCCTTCTACCCACGGGTATGAGGCCGGCCCGGCTGGCGCTAGAGGCGATTTGGGGAGTTCAATGGGCGTTTCGGGGTGCCGCTCACGGCCACGACCCCCCCCCCCCCCCCACTACCCTCGACGGCCCTATTCCTGAAAGAATAGGAATGGAAAAGAACACCTTCCCCGATGCGTATAATAGCATTAGATGTCCCCAGCCGGATCTAATACTCTGTGGAGAGAAAACATATAGAGAAAACGCGACCTGCTCCCATGCTAGTTACGTCATGCTACATGACGTCTTTTTGGGGCGTTGGGGGAGATTATGTGCAGACTGATGCACCTGCTATTGCGCACGCAGCAGCTTGCTTGCACCTGCATCAGCAGTTCATGTAACACAGTGCAGCTGTTGCGGCGTTTTTCTATAGGGAACCCTAGTGTCACTACATCGACACAACGTTGAGTGAGTGACAGAAGGGGAACGTCTTGGTTACTGTCGTAACCTCCGTTCCCTGATGGAGGGAACGAGATGTTGTGTCCCTCTTGCCACAATGCTGTACTAGCTGCTGAAATGGCCAGACCTTGTCTCGGCTCCTCAGCACAAAACCTGAATGACAGTGGGCATTCCTTCTCCTTTTATACCCGTATATCCGGGGGAGTGGCATGCAGATTCCACTCGCCAATTCTCATTGGCCTTTTGTCAAAAGAATAGAGGTGTTTGGGGCTCTCAAGTGCGACCCCTAGTGTCGACACAACGTCTCGTTCCCTCCATCAGGGAACGGAGGTTACGACAGTAACCAAGACGTTTTCTATACGTCCGAGGCGTAAGCAATTAGGAAATAATACTTACTACCCAGGAACAAAAATTGTGTTGCGTAGAGTAATCTAATCAGCCAATCATGTGGCAGCAGTGCAGTGCATAAAATCAGGCAGATACGGGTCAGGAGCTTCAGTTAATGTTCGCATCAACCACCAGAATGGGGAAAAATGTGATCTCAGTGATTTTGAACGCTTTGTGGGTTCCGCACATAAATGCGTGAGATCTTCTGTGTCTTTGGTTGCACAATGTTGACTATCGTGAGTGGCCAGAACACATTCATGCAACAGATCGGCAACCGATTCACGCATGCACGCAACAGATCCACTCATGCTCAATTTACGTATCCACGCACCAGGAGGATGCACAAATATACGGTATTCTTTGCTCAGAATATCATCCACAAGTACATAAGTGTATGTGTAATTTAATGCACAAAAAAATGCTGAGCCATTTGTTTTGGTATTCTTCTCTGTGAATGACTGTTCTGCAGTCATGACACACACACGCAATGCAGGGGGGGTGTTTTAGCGTGGCTGACAGCAAATGCCCATTCATTAAAATGAAGGGAAATATCCAGTAGATTTAGCTATTATTTTTTAAAGAACAAAAAATAAAATAAAAATATGTTCAGAATGTTCAGTTTCAACCAAGAATTGTAATTTCTCAAGTGTAATGTGGTTATAGATTACAAAGATATAATCTCTATAATCTGAAATATTTCTGTTTTTATTTATAATAAAATTACATTTTTATCCATGATGACAAAACTCCATTTTCAGCTGCCATTACTCCAGCCTACTAAGAAAAGAATGTGTCAGATACTCCTAAAGGAAGCATTTAATTAATATGTTAACTTTGTACTAAATTAACATTTATTTTTGTTATAATGGTTAAAATGGTTGTGCTACTTAATGAAGTGTGGAAATCGCAATATAGTGTCTTTTTCCAGCTGAGGTATTGCTTTTTTTAGTTACTTTACAGTAAAGTTACTTTACACTTGCAAGTCAAATTTCAGTTTTAAAAATAACCAAAAAGAAACTTATTTCTCCTCAAATTCATCAATCTATTGTTCTTTTGAGAGATGAAGGCTATTCCATGCAACCCAGATGCACATCAACAAGAATACAAGTACATCAGAGTCTCTAAGTTGAGAAAAAGACTCCTCACATGTCCTAAACTAGCATCTTAAATTAACAGTATATGCCAAACAGTTGCATTGCTGCAAGTATTCTTGGATGAACAGAAAGTTTGAAGAATACATCATTTATTTTAAAAGAAATATGAAATTGTAACATAGAGTCCCCCAAGTCAAGCTCGGCCATTTCCACCACTGTATATATATATATATATACACACACACACACACACAGGGTTGGGGAGTAACGAAATACATGTAACGGGATTACATATTTAAAATAGAAACTATTAGTAAATTTATTCCACTACAGTTACAATTTAAATAGTTGGTAATCAGAATACAGTTACATTAAAATATTATTTTTATTACTGAAGAGGTTACTTAGCATTTTGTTGTGATTTGTTTCATGTAGTATTTAGTCTGTTCAGTTAGAAAACATTTATCCCTATAAATGATGCAATCAGAAGATGTGGTTGTCTACACTCTGTGGGGTTTGAAGTAAGTTTGGAGCAGCAGAAATAGTTAACCTTGTGTAAATTGTCATGCGAACATTTAGCTTGTGCAAAGCTAAAATGCTATTTCTATTTCTAGCCCTTTTACTTGCACCTGTTACACGAGGCAAGCACGATCATGTTCTTTTCTCTCTAGTTAGACATTTGATATTAGGGCAATGATGTACTGCAAAAATCTTATTCTTGATGAGAAGTTTTGTTTTTTGTTTTCCTGTTAAAATATCTGAAAATACGTAAAACAATATAATTTTGCTCTATCTTGTATAAGATATTTAGGCTTTTTTTTAGAGAATGTATTTTTAATATGTGTCTTACTGTACAGGCATTTTTTTTCTTGTTATTTACTTATTTATAGTCAAAACAAGTTTTTAAAACAATCTGCCAGAGCTGAAGAAGTATTCAAAAGTATTTAGATTACATTACTGTCCTTGAATAGTCTAACAAAATACGTTACAAATTACATTCTTCAGCATGTATTCTGTAATATGAAATGGAATATATTTTAAAAGTAACCCTCCTCATGCCAGATGGTTGTTTTGTTAAATCACAAATAAAAGGGCGATTAAAAATGTCCAGTTGTGGTCATGTCTTCACAACAATTTTGTGATATGGTATTGGTACAAATGAATCTGCCTTGCCCATCTGATCATCAGTTCAGCCCACCCATGATACCTAACAAAATACCATTAGCATGGAACATGTCATTAAAACCCAGGGTAATAATACCATGGTACTTTTTTGTACATACAGTTGTGCTCAAAAATTTGCATATCCTTGGAAAATTTGTAATATCTGTACCTTTTTTAAAGAAAACATGAGTGAGCAGGCAAAATACATTTATTTTATTTCTTATGGGATTCATATTCAACTGTAGGTTATAACAGAATGGCACAATCATAAAACAAAACATGGCAACAAAGAAAAAAATGAAATGACCCCTGTTCAAAAGTCTGCATACCCTTAGTTCTTAATACTGTGTATTGCCCCCTTTAGCATCAGTGACAGTGTGCAGTCTTTTGTAATAGTTGTCTATGAGGCCCCAAATTCTTGCAGGTGGTATAGCTGCCCATTCGTCTTGGCAAAATGCCTCCAGGTCATGCAAAGTCTTTGGTCGTCTTGCATGAACTACACATTTGAGATCTCCCCAGAGTGGCTGGATGATATTAAGGTCAGGAGACTGTGATGGCCACTCCAGGACCTTCACCTTTTTCTGCAGTAACCACTGGAGGGTCAACTTGGCCTTGTGCTTAGGGTCATTGTCATGCTGGAAAGTCCAAGAGCGTCCCATGCGAAGCTTTTGTGCAGAAGAATGCAAATTGTCTACCGGTATTTTCTGATAACATGCTGCATTCATCTTACCATCAATTTTCACAAGATTTCCACGTGCCTTTAGAGCTCACACACCCCCAAAACATCAGTGAGCCACCACCATGCTTCACAGTGGGGATGGTATTCTTTTCACTATAGGCCTTGTTGACCCCTCTCCAAACATAGCGCTTATGGTTGTGACCATAAAGCTCTATTTTGGTCTCATCGCTCCAAATTACAGTGTGCCAGAAGCTGTGAGGTGTGTCAAGGTGTTGTTGGGCATATTGTAACCGGGCTTTTTTGTGGCATTGGTGCAGCAAAGGCTTCTTTCTGGCAACTCGACCATGCAGCTCATTTTTGTTTAAGTATCGTCGCATTGTACTCCTTGAAACAACCACACCGTCTTTTTCCAGAGGAGCCTGTATTTCTCCTGAGGTTACCTGTGGGTTTTTCTTTGTATCCCGAACAATTCTTCTGGCAGTTGTGGCTGAAATCTTTCTTGGTCTACCTGACCTTGGCTTGGTATCAAGAGATCCCTGAATTTTCCACTTCTTAATAAGTGATTGAACAGTACTGACTGGCATTTTCAAGGCTTTGGATATCTTTTTATATCCTTTTCCATCTTTATAAAGTTCTATTACCTTGTTATGCAGGTCTTTTGACAGTTCTTTTCTGCTCCCCATGGCTCAGTATCTAGCCTGCTCAGTGCATCCACGTGAGAGCTAACAAACTCATTGACTATTTATACACAGGCACTAATTGCAATTTAAAAAGCCACAGGTGTGGGAAATTAAACTTGAATTGCCATTTAAACCTGTGTGTGTCTGTAACAAGGCCAAACATTCAAGGGTATGTAAATTTTTGATCAGGGCCATTTGGGTGATTTCTGTTATCATTATGATTAAAAAGGAGCCAAACAACTATGTGATGATAAATGGCTTCATATGGCCAGTCATGTTTTCAAAATCAATGCCAATTTCACAATTTCTGCCAGGGTATGCAAACTTTTGAACACAACTGTATATATATATATATATATATATATATATATATATATATATATATATATATATATATATATATATATATATATATATATATATATCACACTACCGGTCAAAAGTTTTGAAACATTTGACTGAAATGTTTCTCATGATCTTAAAAATCTTTTGATCTGAAGGCATATGCTTAAATGTTTGAAATTAGTTTTGTAGACAAAAATATAATTTTGCCACTGTATTAATTTATTTCATTATAAAACTAAAATTTTATTAAATTTTTATTTTTTTTTTAAATTGATGACTAATAACAAAATAATAAAGAAAAGCAGCCAATAAGTGTCCAACATAGATGGGAACTCCTTCAATACTGTTTAAAAAGCATCCCAGGGTTATACCTCAAGAATTTGGTTGAGAAAATGTCAAGAGTACATGTCTGCAAATTCTAGGCAGAGGGTGACTACTTTGAAGATGCTAAAATATAACACAGTTTTGATTTTTTTGATTTTGTTTAGTCACAACATAATTCCCATAGCTCCATTTATGTTATTCTAAAATGTGGAGAAAAAAAAAAATATATATATATATATATATATATATATATATATATATATATATATATATATATATATATATATATATATATAATAAAGAATAAGAGTTTCAAAACTTTTGACCGGTAGTGTGTGTGTGTGTGTGTGTGTATGTGTATGTGTATGTGTGTATATATATATATATATATATATATATATATATATATATATATATATATATATATATATATATATATTTGTCCCAACTGTCCAGCCCACCCTGAGTGGCCCACTTTACATTTCAGAGCAGGAGCCAGCTAAAATAGACCATTCCAATTTCTTTTTTGGAATGGTGCACATCGTTTATCCATTAATGGGTGTTTCTGCAACTACAGGCATTTTTAATTCCCAGCAGTGAAATTTTAGATTTATGTTAAAATTTGTCACATGATGCTTGATAAATATAAACATGGTGTCATTACACACCTTGACATAAAAAAATAATTACTGATTAATGTGATTTAATACAAAATTATGAAGCATTTATAGGTCCAAACACCATTTTTGTTCATGTCCCACAACTGTGGTCTCAATGTTGTTACGTAAAATGAGCTAATTCAATTACAATATGACATTATTTCAAATTAAATTGTTTCATATAAATATTACTTTACACCATCTTAAAGTTTTTTTTTTTACTGATCATTTATATATATATTTTTTTCATCTAAATGCACCTGTCCCACACTTTTGAGTCCTTACAGCAACACTGAACAAATGTCATAGTAAAAAAATGACAAAAAGGGAGAAAAATCTGAAAAGAAGACAGTGGAGGATAAATAAAAGAAACCAAAGGGCAAAACTCAAAATACTGCAGAAACCCAGATCCATGCACCTGCTTCAGCCCCACAGTGCGTCACCTTTGCTTGTGCATCAGAGCCTTCCACAGGAGCCCTCCATCAGCATCCTCCGACATTCCAGGAAACCAAGGTGATACAAACCATTTCTGATGTCAATGAGGTGCTGATTGCTAAATGGTGTGTTGTTCTGTATGACAATGACCGTTATCCAGGCATCACCAAGATGTTGATTCCGAGAGTTGTGCTTTGGTCAAAACAATGCACAGGGTTGGGGCCAATAGGTTTTATTGGCCAATGAAGGATGATGTGATCTGGTACACACATGAGAGTGTGGTTGGGCTTGTGCCACAACCACAACCAGTGACAAGGCGCATGATGCTTACTGACTCAGTGTGGAAGGAACTCTGTGCTCATTTTAATTATTTACCTGTACATGTACCAAAAGCCTCAAAGTTGCAATGAGATTATTCCTCAGTCTGAAATGAGAAATAGTTGGGCTTGGTACACAAATGTAATGTTGTGGTGAGATGCTGTTAGTGTTATGGGTTTGTGTTAGTGTAGTATCAATGTTTGTGCCACATCAACTTTAGGCCATAATATTTTTGAAACATGAAAATCAGTTTGACCCAGTCTTTACTGCACTACCGCTACTATCTTTGACACATGTAATACCTTCTGTTTTTGTCTGTAACTGATGTTCTCTACAGTAGCCTATTGTTAAGGTTACATTATTAACATGTACCATTAACATTGTGTCCCTACCGACACAAGATGTCATTACTGCAGCAATGCTTTATTTGAATTATTATTCAGATTTTTATTTGCAAAAATTATTTTAATACTTAAGTAGAGATGATTTACACATTACAATTGTGATATCTGTCATAAAAAGCAAAATATTTTATCTTTTGTGTGTATGAAAACAATTGACATCTAAGGTTACTGTCTAAATTTTACATGGCGTAGAGAAAACCATGAAATCCCCTATTTTTAAATTATTTTTTAATATCAGTATTTACAAAGATGCACAAAGCTTGAAAAAATCTATTTAAATATCTTACATTTTTATTGAAATTAAAAAAGAAAAATGCAAAAAATGAACGTATTTGTAATGTTGTGGTAAGGACATTTTGTAAGAACAAGAGATGAAAACCATAAAAAATAAATATGTTCCAGATTAAAATCTTAATGACTACATGCAATTTTGTGTACCTTTTTATATGTATTACAGACTCTGATGGTTCAAATTGAAATTCATAGGGGTAGATTTTATTTTTATTTTTTAATTTGGGAGTGTCAAAAGTGACCGTAGTTGCAGAAACACCCTAATATGTCTTAATTGTGCAGCAGTAATGTTGCTATTCTAAAGCTTCAACTGCTCCTCCATTATTCTTGTCTTTATTTCAGATACACGGGTGTGGTTGCCAGTGGTAGCAATAAACTATTCTAATACTCTAGCGTCCTCTGCTGATCATTTAAATAATATGACGTATGAAGAGTATGACGACACTATTCAATATTTTCGCGGCTAGGCAACTCACCCGAGTAGCCCCAGATTGCAGTCTGGACGATGGGGCAGGGCGACACGTAGGGGCGGAGCGACATGTGTCACCCCACCCCTAAATACCGAATAGCTTATTGTCATTCACAGCAAATATGAAGCACCATACTGTCTTATCAGAGATAAGTATGTTGTATGTTGTGTGTATGTTGGCCAGTATGTTGGTTCTTTTAATTTTTTAAAGCTGTGTAGATAGTTGTTGCGCTCACAAAAACTGACAATTCCTGCAGGTGCGTGGAGCCACAGAATGGAATTTTGTATACAATAAAGATGGATAATTTTGATAGACTTGACTAGTCTGGATAATCTTTCAGTGTGCGGACATCAAACTCTAAAATCTGTAAAAAAAAAAAAAAAAAAAAAAAGCTTTTGATGTTAAATAACTTTATGACACTTATTTGCTATGCACATCTGTGACCTTAGGCATTCAAAATCCAATTAAAGTATCTTAGCTGCATTATAATAGTCAGCTGGACCTGTGACCATTCTGTGCAGTCCACTTTGAACACATTCAGACATTGGGCTCGTTGTGCCACAGCAGCGGAGTGCTGCGTAACAAAACAAGTGTTTACAATTTGACAGTTACAAAGGGACCTCCTTATCATCCCCCCTGGAATCTACGCCCCTGCGTATGCCATCAAAATACCGCGAGAGGATTCGAGAGCAGCCGGCTGGTGCAGTCGCTGCAGTTGCTCCAGAGAAGCTGCACAAGCGCTGATGACAACACAGCTCATTTATGATTGGCCAGACTCACAACGTGACAACGGTTCCACATGTTTCATGGGCTGCATTAGCAATTGCATACCTCCCATACCTCTCTTACTACTTCTGCTATGTGAGTCTAGGGCAGAAATAAGAGTAGTTTGGTAGTATACCATTACCATGGTGTTTAAACTCTTACTACTCCGTGTTTTTATAACCGTACATCATGTTTATATCATGTTATATTATGTTTGTCATAGTAATATTGTGTTTATTCATTAAAAATTATTCAAAATGATTACAAATACTGACTCCTTTATTGGTACTAAAATAATACAGGCTTTTATTGGACTTTCTTCTTGCACACCAAACATGCACTGTATTAAGCAGCACATAAACCTTTCAAATGAATAATGATTCTGATTATTTTGTGTAAAATTCAAGCATCTGTCTATCTGAATCACATTTTGTCTGCAAACATCGCGTGATCTTCCGTGACTGGTGTAGGTTGGTTCAGCAGACGACGGGAAGAGCAAAGTGTCCGGCTGCTCTTTTTCAACTCCTGCCCCGACTGCAAACGGCAAATCTCGCCGATCGGTAAATCGAGATGCAGTTCAAGTCGAACACACCTCTTGACTCACTCGCATATTGGGCGGATGGACGTCAGTGATGCTATGAAAGCATAGAACTGAAACTATCAATCAATCAATCAATCAGGGTATTTTTATTAGATCGTGCTGTTATTTTGTATCACAGAGAGCTCCAAGAAACAGAGAGAGCTAGAAATGGCTTCTTTTTATTATTATTTTTTTGGTCAGGCCTGTTCATATACGCAATCGGAAGTTATCTTATGGTTGGTTATTTTTAAGAAAGATACTGTCTGTCACAGGTGCGGCCTCTGCGTTTACATGACGGTGACAGCACCGCATGGTGTTTACCCGTTTATCAAGAGCTCTCCCGGTAAACGCTGTGGCCCCCACTGACATCCAGAAACAAACATGCAACGTATACTTCCTCTTACAAAATGAACGAGATTATGATATGATAGAGCATGATGGCCCTGAAGACGGTAAGTATCAGCAAAATTGACTTACCGTGTTTTCAAGATTTGTTATATTTGTTTTAGAATTTGCTTTATGAGGAGATATCACAACTTGGCTTGTAATTTTAGGCATATGAGTGAAATATATTTACTTTTACAGTAATATTTCTCTATTACACATTAATGCAGGACCGCCTCCTCTACCCCTCAATATTCAGAATAGTGGTCATCCACAATGGGATTTTCAATTGTTAATCTTTGAATTATTTCATCCCTGCTTACAAAGACTACAGTTTTTACACTACTACTAATAATAATCAAATAATTTGTTCTCCAGAAAACTCTGGAGAATTTGACCCAGTAACAATAGCTTCTAAACTCAGAGAACTTGGTGATGATTATGATGAGAAAGTGATCCAGCCACTGATCAAGAACGTTCAGAAAGCTGCAACTGATCAGGTAAGTCTGATTACAGATCTTCAGACATCTTCCAAATCAAATATGCCCCTAAAGGGTTAGTTCATCCAGAAATGAAAATTCTGTCATCATGACTAAGGAAAAATTTTGAAGAATTTTGATGCTGCTTTCATTTCATACAATGAAAGTGAATGGGGACGAGGCTTTTAGTCCTTAATATTCTCCCTAACATCTCTTTTTGTGTTCCATGGAAGAAAAAAGTAATATGGGTTTGGAACAACCTGGGGGTGCATAAACCCTTTAAGCATTTTGTTTTCCTGCAAAGACCAACTGACGTGAAAGAGAAGTAAGATTTATTGGACAATTAAGACAATTTGTATTACTTTGTAATCCTGAGAAAACAATCAGACAATATTTTGCTACCAAGTGTTTAATTACAAGGATCTATAGGCTTCTGATTGGAAGCAATATTTATGTATTTGGTTCCTTCCTTGAATCTAGTTAAAGTGAAACTTCTAAAACAGCCAGTGTATGCTGTATTTCCTGCTTAGATGTAATAACTTGTACTTCATATCAATTAAGTGGTGACCACATGACAAAGTGTGAATTGTCAACACAGGGTTGTCAGTATTTATTGTTTCAGAATCCAAGTGCATACTCCACACTTTGACACCTGTGCATCCTTTAGGTCAGTAGTTCTCAACTGGTTTTGCTTCGAGACCCAGATTTTACATTGGAAATCAAGTGGCGACCCACCATAGTAAAAACATAACCTGTATTTAATGTATCCTGGGTCGCATTTCCTTTTGTCTTGCATAGTATTGTTCATGGTTTTCAAGTATAAGGGCATGCATCAGTTACATTATTTTTGTTGTTGACAAAAGTGACAGGATGTTTTCTCTTCCCCCCCCCCCCCCCCCCTTTAAAACAATAAAGAGCATATTTATTTAAATGAGCCCATTTGTTTCCTAATTTCAAAAATCATTCAAACTGAACATACATATTACACAGGAGGAAAGGCTCCTTATTACCATGGTTAGGTCAATGTTGCTAGTCTATAATAATATATAATAATAATAATAAACTATAGTATATATGAAAAAATACTAGCTTAAACACACTGAAACTTTAACTACAACTGCCACTATTGATATAAAAATGATGTGTAATAGATTCTACCTATAGATTTATTTCATATGAAACTATAACATTTTGTAAAAATATTTCAGTTACTTTTACTCATGTAAAATCATAAAACAATTTTGTAAAAGTGATGTGTAATGAAAAAAAAATGTAGCGCATATCACAGTGTTGCTCTTTTCCTCCTCAGTGCTATTTGGCATGTCAGGGCTGCCTACTGCTTGAGAGGTTCGACTTGAGTTTCTCAGTAACACTTTAAACTAGAAAAGTCTCACAAGAATTGAAGTTGATCTAATCAGTTTTGAGGTCTGTGCACCGCAATATCGAGAGAAGCACGGTTGTTGCGCGAGTGCTAGAGAGCCAAGCGGATCATAAGCGCAATTGTTCCATTACACTCGTGTGAAAGCTATAAATCGCACCTCGAAAATATCGCAGTGCAGATGAAAAGCCTTTAGCTGCGAGATTATCATTAAACTTGCCTCGGCAGTCCTAAATAGGCTATCACTTGCGCAGCCGCTGAAAAATCTTCAAGGGAGAACCATGGCATTGTTCTTTCCCTGCTGTCCGTGACCCAGTCCGAATAGACCTGCGACCCACCAGTTGAGAAACACTGCTTTAGGTGGTGACTGCATTCACTGGTAGTGTAGACAGTCTGTGTATGACGTGGGTTGTGGAGAGAGCAGAAGTGGCATCAGAGAAGCAACTCCTCAAGACTGCCGTCACACTGGGACTCTCAATGAAAAAAACTGCCCTGAAATGACAAGTGTGATTCAGATGGCTATGGCGGGATTTATCAATAACCGTCTTACCAACTGGATTGTTGAACAGGGTGGCTGGGTAAGGACAGTTTTATCAGATGTGCACTGACTGATGAAAAAGTATATTTAAACTAGGGTTGGGCGGTTTTTCTGATTTTTATTTAGTTTTATTTATGTTTTTGAAATTAATTCGAATTTACGTTTTGACACAATTTTTTTTTTTACATTGAGAAATAGATTTTTTGTATAAAAATAGTAGCAAACGCTATAGTTAGATGTGTTGTCAATCCACCAAAGGCTGACTAAGGAAGATATACTTTTTTTTTTTATTAGTCTATAGTATATTTGAATAACCCAGAAAAAAATAGGCTAAATGCGATTTGTCAAGTCTACTTGAAAATAGTCCAAATTATCTTTGATTTATGCTCTTTTGTTTAGCTATTTTCTCTTTTTTGACATTATGTATTGCTTGTTCTGCCTGTATTTACTGTTTCAATAGTTTTGTTTGTGGTACTAATGATAATATCTTGGAATGTAAAGTGTCCTTGAAATTGAGAAAGGAGCTATAAAAATAAAACATACTTTTTATTACTACTCAGGAGAAGTGTGCTTTTATCATATGGCGAATGATAAAATGGATGAAAAAATATTTTATAGGCTTACTTTGGAGGGACCCAATCCATATTTCGAAAACCAGAATATCATGAACACTTGGGGGTGGGCTCTTTTGATTTGGGCTAGTAAGCAACCACCCAGAACACTCTAACAACTACATAGCAATGCCTTTGGCAGTCTCCCAAAATACCCCAGTATCATTGCAAGGAGTTTTGTATATGGACAAGCACCACCCACATTTTCTTCATAAAATATTAAAATGGTTGTTTTTCTGTTGATATTAGTATTTGGTAGCGTATGAACACTGACTTTTTTCTTTTGTCATTTATTTAGTGTTTGAGGTCTTTACATGTTGCCGATTTTTGTTAAACTCCCAGAAGTTACTATATAATGTTTTCTTTTCCTTTACCAGGTCTCTCTCACTAAGAACATCACATATTGATTGCACATCATGCTCTCTCATTCTCTTCCTCCTTCAGTTATTCTGAACTTTTGATGTGAAATACAGGTTGAACTGTACATTTTAATTCCAAGGATTTTTTGTAATACAATCACAAAACCAGCAATCTGAAGGGACATTTCTGCAGCTCTTTTACTTTGTACAATTATACTACAATTACTCAGAAAGGTGTTTGAATGTTTTTTGCTGGGATACATTAAAAAAAAAAAAAAAAAACAGTGAGTCTTTGCAATATAAATTTCTCTTGTAACCCATCCTGGTTAGTGGTGACAGTGCTTGTGTTATAACCAAAGGATGTGAATGGACTATGGCTGGAATGTTATTTAAAAATGTTATTTAAAACAATAAAACCTGCTGAACAACTTTTATGTGTAATATATTAGGCCATGTCCACACTAATAAATGTTTTGGTTGAAAAGTCAGTTTTTTGTTTTCTAATGTCATCATTTTCCTAAGTATGTGATACTACAGTGTGTTTTCCAAAGTCTCCATTTTGGGTGGAGGAAATCGTTCCATTGTGGATGAGAGGCATACATTTGTATCAATTTTTTCCCAAGAACATAGTAGTGTGGATGTGGCCTTATAGTAAACACTTTAGATTTGTTGGACTTCCTGCACTAGACCAGATAATGGTTGATAAAAAATAGAAAATTAAAATGTATTAAATGCTAAGACATGTTCTGTTATCTTTGTGGTTTATGGTTTTATTGCGTTGCTTTTCTCTTTTGTCCCCTCGCATCATTAATTCCACATGTCAATAAATTATGTGGAAATAACAAGATCACTCATTTATGGTCTTATCATTCCCAACCAAGTCACTTTAAAACTGATTAAACTAATCAAGTTCCTGTTTAAGTAAATTAAAAGTTCCTTGCTTGATGTCTATCTTGATTATTTCTAATGAACCTTAGGATTAATTTGTTACATATCCTCTTGCTTTTTTGTCATATCACCACAAGGGGGTACCATCATACAGAGTTACCTTCCTGGAATGGTTGTTATTATCGTTTAAGCCGGACTGAAGCATTGCTTCTTCAGACTTTAATGTCAGTAAACTGAATTACACATATTTAGTTCATGTATTTTACATAAATGGATGGCACTTTTTATGGTTAGAAAAAAAAATCCCAGCATAAAGTAAAAAAAATGACCCTGAAAATCAATACACATGGGGAAATATTGCCCCTCATTTAAAAAAAAAAAAAAAGAAAAGAATTTTATATATATATATATATATATATATATATATATATATATATATATATATATATATATATATATATATATAAAGTTAGTTTTGACACTGTTGTTTAAACTATTTTCAATGGGGATGTGGAATAGTGTTAAGATTATGAATACAGAGTTTTTATGCCCTCAAGCCCCATGCTGATGCTCTGTACCATAACTTTGTGTTACATGCAAAAATTAGTGCACTCAGTGTTTTATAGCATCTTGGAATTACACTGACACCTAAGGACAAGGATACGGCATCATTCAAATGCAATAGATTTGTTCAGCTTGTAGTCCAAAAAGCCAGAAGGGAATTCACCATGAGTTCCCTCTGGATTTTCCTATGGGTTTTTATAATGGGTTTTTTTCAACTTATGAGTAAAATAAGGTGTGTGATAAACATTATTTGACACGTAGATATTTTATTCTACAAAATAAATTACACACTTTTATACCTCAAATGTTTTTTAAAAAATAAATAAATATGCAATTAACTGATTATCACAGACCTTATTTTACTCATAAGTCGAAAAACTCCTTTATAATAACCCATAGGAAAATCCAGAGGCAACCCATGGTGATTTCTCTTCCAGGTTTGTGGAAACAGAACAACTCTATAGTTCATCACCCACAGTCTATACACATAATTGTAAAAAAAACAACTTTCGAACCACTAAGTACAAATTTGATTGGCTGGCTTAATGGAACTTCCGTGCGTGCACACAGGACTGTTCATCAGTCCATCTGGAAACAGAATCCTGTTCACAAGGTTCCGCGTTGAGACAATGAGTGCTTTTGAGGACAAGATAATCACCAGATTTGTCCAAGTTTGCCAGGTTAGTGGCATCAAATCTGTTAAAGATATTCAGAGTTCCCTTGCGAACATTTTACATTGCATTTATTAACGTATATGGGGAGTGCCTTCTTACACGACCTAGTTGAAACCTCTCTACAATAACGGCAGTATTCTAATATTGGCTATGGTGTTTGAGCCTCGCCTGTTTTGCCGCAAAACTGTCCGCTATATAAACAGGTGCACACACACCATTTCCTCATAATTTCTTCCTTCAAGACAATGATCATCTCTCGTCTAGAAGCCCTCTACCTTCGCTGTCGATATACACGAGTCAGCGGGCGGAATCTTCACGGCAGTGAGAAGACTCTCTGCTCCCCTGCAGTGCTCCGGCGAACATCTCTCTGCCTCACCGCTTGATGCTTCATTGGTGAACGGGCCTCAGCATCCTGATTCTCCGCAGCACTTCGGCAGGTGTTGAGTATCCTTAAAAAGCAATTGCACATTGTGTATTATGTGTGATATAAATATATTTTTATTAATATATTTATATATCTTTTTCAAGATGTCGTTCCATAAGTGTTCATTGTATGAGAGACACATCCTGCCATCAGATCAGCATGAGAGCTGAGTTTACTATCTGTGCTGCACCCACGCAGATACAGCTCTCATGGAGACAGACTGTCCTCACTGCGAGGACATGAGTCTCAAGTCGCTTCACTCACAAATTGCCTTCGTTCTGATGGACAATTCAGCCACACGCGCCCTCCCGCTCTTCTGTGATAGCCAAGGATTCACATGAGGAGGCACGGCGGGGCCGTGAGGTCGACCAGGATGTATTCGAGGTGGACCTCGTGCCGGCACACGCCCCGCAAGCCCCTCAGTCTCCACGAAGTGCATGTTTCCCGATACGCTATGTGCAAGACGAACTCTGGCCCTCTGAAAGAGCGTGTGGCCTCATCTCATTCTGCGGTTCTGGCTCTGGGTATGATAATGATGATGTCATCAGGCATGTGGTCAGTGGATGATGATACCGCCCCTCCCCCCAGCGAGGGCAAGGACCATGTATGCCCCACTGACAGGGAGATGCTTCGCATCCTTACAAGGGCGGTCGAAGAGCTCAACCTCAAGTGGTCTTCCCCAGAGGAACCTGAGCAGTCTCGCCTCGATGAGTGGTTCCTGCAGTCTGGGCACTGTCAACCGGCCGCATCCCGCAAATCTGCCCCATTCTTCCCCGAAGTTCATAAAGAACTAAGTCCTGGCGCACGTCCCTTTCAGCACGCACGTGCAGTGACACCATTCTCAAGAATGTGGATCACAGGGAAAAGAATGGTTATGCCCAACTAACCCCTGTGGAGCAGGCAGTAGCGGCACACCTCTGCCTAGCAAGTAACAGGGCGTGGAAATCACGCACCATACATCCTTCAAAGCCGTGTCGACTGATGTCCACACTGGTGAGAAAAGCTTACTCACAGGACAAGCTGGATCAGCACTCCACGCAATGGTGGTGCTCCAAGCCAAGCTCCTCAGGCAAATGGACGAGCAAGGCTTCGATCCAGAGACTTTCAAAGAGCTACGGGCAGCTACAGACTTAGTGCTGTGTGCCACAAAAGTCACGGCACAGGCCATCGACAAGTCCATGGGCAACCTGGTCATTCTGGATCGGAATATATGGCTGACCCCCATGGAGATAAGTGAAAGGGAAAAAGCCTCTCTGTAGAATGCTTCAGTGTTTCAAGCCGGCCTCTTTGGCGGCATGGTGAATAAGTTTGCTGAGCGTTACATTGCGACTCAGCAGCAGTCAAAAGCTATGAGACACTTCATGCCCAAACGGAGCATATCACGCTCTGTTTCGAGCTGGCACCTGCCGCTTCCAAGCCACCGGTGAGGCCACGCAAGCCGTGTTCCAAACGGAAGCAGACATATCAGCGCCCACCTCGCGCCGACGGGAGGAACACCCCCACACAGCGGAAGCGCTCCTGACGGGCGCAACACTTTGAAGCGGAAAGCAGAGCCCATGGTTCTCTCCGGGTCTGCTCCGCAGAAGGTTTGATTGGAGACACAGACCACTCTTCCCCATCTCCCCACTGCTGTTCGTCGAGAAAGGAAAATTGTTCTCACAATGTTATGCAAAATGTTGTTTCTGTGTCTTATGCAATAAAAAAAAATGCTATAAAAATGCAATAAAGAATACAGCACTCGTTGCAAATGCATGAGATGCTCATACATTCTCAAAAAAGAGCCCTTTTCCTCTTCAAAGCATACACATTATGCACAACCACTTCCCTATGGTGAGCGCCACGCCCATTACATGGACGCGTGGCGAGCCCTAACGGGTATTTCAGAATGGGCGCAAAAATGATCAAACATGGTTATACAATCCAATTTGCATGCTTTCCATTTCAACGGCGTTCTGTCTTCCACGGTTTCACCCGAAGATGCGCCAGTGTTACAAGTGAAATACACAATCTCATTGTGAAAAGCGCGATAGAGATTGTGCCAAATTGTCAAGCCTAAAAAGGGTTTTACAGCCGTTATTTTGTTGTTCCAAAGAAAGACGGCAGGCTTCGAGCGATCCTGAATCTGAGGAATTTAAACTCACATAGCGTCCATTCAAAATGATTACTCAGAAGTACAAGTACAAACACACAGTTGGTTTGTGTCGATAGATCTGAAGGATGCTTACTTTCATATCCAAATTGTACAACATCACAGGATGTTTTTGAGATTTGCATTTGAGGGAACAGTGTATCAATTCAAAATCCTGCCCTTCGGACTGTCTCTGGCTCCTCATGCATTCACAAAGTGCACTGATGCGGTTCTCGCCCCTCTGAGACTGAGCAGCATGAGCATCCTGAAGTACCTCGATGATTGGCTGTTACTGGCGCAATCAGAGGCTCTGTTATGCCAGCACAAAGACTTACTGCTTCAGCATCTAAAGAGCTTGGGCCTCAATGTGAACTGGGTGAAGAGCACGCTCTCCCCCAGCCAAGTTATCAGGTGGAAAGTGGTGACTACGGATGCTTCCAACACAGATTTGGGGGCGGTGTGTGATGGACGCCCGACTTTCAGCACCTGGACAGGGGCGAAGAAAGTGTGGCACATCAACTGCCTAGAGCTATCGGCTGTATTTCTAGCCTTAAAGGCTTTTCAGTCAGAAATAGCAAACTGTCATGTCCTGGTTCGCTCAAACAACATGACAGTTGTGGTATATATAAACCACCAAGGCGGAATTCATTCACTGCCACTGCTGAGACTGACACGTCACCGCCTCCTATGGAGCGAGTGTCATCTCATCTCCATGACAGTGACATATGTCCCAGGCCACCTGAATTACGGTGCAGACCTACTGTGACACCAAGGGGTGATACCGGGCGAATGGAGACTTCATCCTCAAACTGTAAAGCAGAAATCGATCTATTTGCCTCAGTGGGGAATACCCACTGTCCCCTCTGGTACTCAAAGTCACGAGCCCCGCTGGGAGCGGACGCAATGGCACACAAATGGCTGGCGAAACACAAATATTCGTTTCCCCTGGTATGCCTGATTCACTCTGTCATATGCAAAGTCTGAGAGGACAAGGAAACGATTCTATTGGTTGCGCCAAAATGGCCCAACCAGCCATGGTTTCCGGAAATGCAGAGATGCTGTACAGCTCGCCATGGGAAATACCGTTGAGGAGGGATCTCTTCTCTCAGGCGTAAGGCACAATCTGGCATCCCCAGCCCCAGCTGTGGAACCTGCATGTGTGGTCCCTGAACGGAGCCCGCTAAATGCGCCAGAACTGACACATTCAGTCATGAACACCATTTAACAGGCAAGAGCGCCATCCACGAGACGCCTCTACATGCTAAAATGGAAGGTGTTCACTGATTGGTGTCTCTCACATGGCAAAGATCCAGTAAACTGCCCCATACATGAAATTCTCATATTTCTTCAAGGGCAATTAGATGCAGGACTCACTCAATGATCAAAGTGTATGTGGCAACTATATCTGCGTATCACGCACATGAACCCAGTGCCTCAGCATGATTTAATAATAAAGATCCTTAAATTGAATTGGGACATGACTTTAGTCCTAAAAGCTCTCACAGGGTCCCCCTTAGAGCCTTTGGACTCTTTTGATTTGCGCATGCACTCTGTTAAGACCACACTACTGCTGGCTCTGGCCTCAGTAAAGAGGATCGTGACCTGCATGCATTTTCAATTGACAATTCATGTCTAGAATTTGGCCCAGGTCTTTCAAAATCCACTGTCAATTCCAGAAAAGGCTATGTGCCTAAGGTTCTAACCATGCCCTTCAGAACACAGGTGGTTCATCTTCAAGCATTCTTTCCTCCTCCATTTAATTCAGATGAGGAACAATCATTGCATTTGTTATGCCCTGTGTGGGCACTACACGCATACGTTGAGCGTACATGCCAGTTCAGACTGTCTGATCAGCTTTTTGTATGCTATGGAGGATGCATGAAAGGAATGTCCATCTCCAAGCAAAGACTTTCTCACTGGATTGTCGATGCAATTGCCCTGGCTTATGAGTCGCAGTGTAAGACTTGCCCAATTGGTGTTAAAGCACACTCAACTAGAGGCATGGCCTCCTTATGGGCATGGACGAATGGTGTGTCCTTAAAAGACATATGTTTTGCAGCAGGATGGTCCTCTCAAAACACATTCGCAAGGTTTTAGAGCCTAGATGTAACGTCTCCCTCTTCACAAGTCTTCTCTGTTTAGATCGCTTGCTATTCATTGGCCAAATATATATACTTATCCTCCATCCTTTAAGGACGAGCTCCCCATCTTTTACACAACCGCCTGCATTCGGGGTGTTGTACGTGCTTGTGAAATAAGTCACAAGCACTTACATTATATATAAACTCCCTTCCCGACTGGGTTCGTGAAGGAGTTAATTCACACTATATGACTATAGTTCATATATTCATTCTGAGTGCTCCCCTCCTGGCCCAACACGAGGGTCACTCACTGCGGCATACTCATGTCGGTCGCCGTCCCACGAGATTACGGTGTTATGCATCCTTTCTGGGAGGTTATGTCGTGTAGTGTGGCTTGATGGGATTCTGTTCCCCATATGCGTTAATAAACACAATGTCAACTGAGTCTGAGTCGTAAGGGAACGTCTTGGTTATGTACGTAACCTTGGTTCCCTGAGATGAAGGGAATGAGACATTGTGAATGCTAGCCGCACTACAAGACTCCGAGTTCTTGAGGCACAAGCGATGTGCTCCTTTTTCTCAGTCAGAAATTCAGAGGAAATGGTGTTTGTGCACCTGTTTTTATAGTGGACAGTTTCATGCCAAAAATGGTGGGGCTCAAACACCATAGCCAATATTAGAATATTTCCGTTATTGTAGAGAGGTTTCAACTAAGTCGTGTAAGAAGGTACTCCCCATATGTGTTAATAAATGCAATGTCTCATTCCCTTCGTCTCAGGGAACCGAGGTTACCTATGTAACCGAGACATTTCGTTTGAGGCACGTAAAAGAAAGTAAAGCAGATATCCATGAGCAGAGCTGAATGCTTTGTTTAAATACTCTGTGATGAAGCTTTCTGTGTTTTACTAAGTCTTTATAAATATTTCCCGCTATTTTCCCATGTATATTCTGTGCAATTGCTCACGGAGACTTGCGCACCATTATATACTGTAAATTATAACTTTCCCCATGACGATCTTTTATTATGGAATTAAACATCTCTGATAACCCCTAAACTGAACGTGATGACTAAATCAACTGTGATTGATCACTTTACATGTCACTTAAAGGTCTAACTGGGCAGTCCCTGTTCAATTAAAGCTACTATATATCCCAGACCTGTGCCGTTTTAGGTAAAGGTCTGGCTATGCGAGACTAGTTTTTAGTTACAGATGCCATTTTAGGAATTTGCTATTCACAGTCAGCCATGATTAACTCATTAATTAATGAGTGAAAGTGTCCAATAATAGGGTGGTTACTCTGATTAAGCAAGTAGTCTTCGACTGTTCTTGTGATTCTATCATGGCAGCCCCCATGAGAGGACCCTCTCCATGTAGAATAAAACATCTTTTATAAGGTTGCTGATATGACTGCTCATGATTTTATACATGTTTCTTTAAGAGTAAAACTTTTTTAACAAGAAAAAATGACTGACTGCACCTTTAAATGCTGCAGGCAGGTTGGCACACACATGGGGGCACCATGGAAACAGGGGTCAGCTGTCTAGTCTGAAGACATTTAAAGGTGCGGAACTTATGGAGGTCACATAAGCTTTGATTCCGACCTCAAGACCAACCCAGGAAGTTTGGGAATGGTCATTTAACAGGAAGCAACACAAAAGACCACCTCCTTGCAAGAGGCGGAATTAATTGATTTGATCTTGAATACGATCTAAGATTGAGAAGTCCTTGCTACTCTGAACAAGGTTGTTTTAATCTGTTAAGTGGCTTGACCTTTTCAGAGGATACATTAGGAACTGTCACCTTATTTCAAGGACACAGAGTCAAAATTACTGTCTCAGCAGTAAAGTCCATTTGAAGCACAAATGATTTATAATCAAGTTTTCAGGTGTTAAAACACCACTTGGTGACAACATGGCAAATTCAGTTCCTCTTCAAATACACTCAGAAAAAGTAACTATTTTAGTGAAAGCTCTGAATGTCTTTTCTATATTACAATTTAAAGGGATAGTTCACCCAAAAATGAAAATTATGATTTACTCACCCTAAAGGTATTTTAAGTCTGTATAACTTCCTCTCCCCTTTTGTGTTCAATGGGGAAAAGTCATATAGGTTTGAGGGGGAGTAAATGAGAGAACTGTCATTTTTAGGTGCACTATTCCTTTAAAGGGAGGCCTTGACATTTGAGAGATCCAACTGCGATTGTCCTCACTCACAGGTTATGCATCATTTATGATAACAATGTACCTTAATATTAAGCAGAAAAGCACATCAGACCTACAGTAGTATCATTCAATCTAGATTTATTCAAGGTTCCTTCCTGTGTGTCA
Organism: Myxocyprinus asiaticus; assembly: GCF_019703515.2. Classification (NCBI taxonomy): domain Eukaryota; kingdom Metazoa; phylum Chordata; class Actinopteri; order Cypriniformes; family Catostomidae; genus Myxocyprinus; species Myxocyprinus asiaticus. The sequence continues at coordinate 19,801,855 of NC_059378.1, read as the reverse complement.
GTGCACAGCTTTCTCAGGTCCTCTAAATATTAAGTGCGTAGAAACCTGTCTACATTTTTGTTTCATTATAGCATTATTCAGTGAGATCCAAGACACGTAAATATCTTAAAATTCTCACACAAACAAATATTAAAATGTAACACTCATCAAAAAGTCATCTTCCAGTGGTTATTGTGTTACACCTACAACAAAGTAGAGATGAGTATAACATCACTGGACCTATTAATTCAGAACATAACATTGAAAAATAAAACAAATCTAACACAGAAAACTTTCCCTGTCATTTTGATGAAACTGGACCAATAAGTCAACCAAAGTTCTCCTTAAGGCAAAGTGGGCCCACTTGCATTTCTGAAAACTGGGGACTTGCACCAGTCTTGCAAAGCAACAAACATCAACAACTCATTGTCCTTTCTCAAGGTTCCTAGTCTGCAGACAGACACTGCTATGCTGTTGACTTAGCAAAAGAGTGGTGGTTCAGATGGTTGTCATACCAAGCCAGCTTTGGCTGCACTTTTGCTGTCAATACATAAAGCCCTTTTCAGTCAGAGCACAATGATCATGATAAATATTTTCCCACAGATCAAAGTGCCAGTTGGACTGTGTGGCTATTTCTGTGAAAGAGGCCACTTTCATTCGTTTTATGGTCCCCCACCAATTATGTAATTTATTCTATGCACCACTGATTGGAAAACTGAATTTTTCAAGGAAACCTTTCCACTAATGTTTCATCTGGTTTTCTCCAAATCTGTGGCAAATGTGTTCTAACAACTGGCAGCATTTATTTCAGGCTGCATTTCCATTGAAGAGTTCATCTAATATAATATTTAAAAAAGTTATATAGAAACCCGGTTTAGTGTTTAGTCAGATGTCATTGTGCCGCAGTCTTCTCTCTTTACTATCTCTACGAAGGCTGGGCCGATCATCCAGATGTGTAACCTCCATGCAGCACACGTACTGTTTCCAGATCTTAACGAAAGCATTCTGGAATTTTTTAATGCGAAATGCATAAACAATGGGATTGACGGCAGAGTTGCCGTGACTGAGTAAGATAGCAATATAGAGGAGGTATGTGGAATTGTCACAATCAGGGCAGAAGAGAGTGATGCAATTCAGGATATGCAAAGGCAACCAGCTAACAGCAAACAAAAAGAGTACCAGCGCGAGAGATTTTGCGAGCTTTAGTTCTTTTCCGTAATATCGGGTAGGGTCAGTCTGGTTGATAGTGACTTTCTTATTAAGCTGCTTGTGAATCATGTAGAATATCTCAGCGTAGATGAGCAACATGAGCACGAGAGGTGGCAGAACCCAGCCGAAGAAGTTGAAGTAGACCATGTACTCCATACTGATGACATTCTCAAACTCACAGGTTACAAGATGGTCAGCTCCCAGAGTGCCGTTGGTTTGCCGTAGCTTCTCCAGATTGTTCCAGCCCAACATGGGCATCAGGCCAACTACAATGGCCACCATCCAGCACACCACCACTGCTGTGCCTGCACGTTTTGGAGTCACCACTCTTTTATAGCTATGGGGAAAAAATTTGTTTTCAGAATTGACAATTCGGAGAAATGCCAGCAATGTAAGACTAAGGGGAAAGAGGAAGCATTGGATTATAAATTACAAAAAAAATCAGGCCTATTTTTTAAGGAAGTGCAAACTATTCCTTTCTATGGGAAGTAAGCAGTCTTAACTAAAAATGATCCACTATACAAACTCTGCCAGGACGAATTACATTCAGATTCAGTTACAATCCCTTCTCTGTAAAGAGAGCAGCAGGTCTTTTCAGACTATACAAATGAGGTTAGTGAAGCATGCCATCCATTCAGCTGGCAAATTGGCACTAGTCATACAAGCAACTAACTATGCACTTTTCCAGTTTAATTACAACACAAACTCAAACCAGGTAAAGAATGTTATAATTCATTTCTATCATTAATATAAATTAAGCGGACTTTGAAGTTTTCCTCTGTGACATGGTACATAAAGATGGCACAGCAGTCTTACTTTAGAAGAGTCGTCTATAATTAGTCGTTCTTTGTTTTGAGTCATCTATACGTATTTGAATATTGTTTGGTTTTACAGTTCATGAAACAATGCTTGAAATCAAACCCTGTAAAACATAAAACTACAGCTTTAGCATGTGCTACACATTATTGAAAGAGGCCATAGCCAGAACAGGAAATTAGGGACTGTGGGTGTTATGTTTGAATGCAATTTTGAAAGTGACTTCCATAACAAAAAATAATTAAAGAACCATGCAGCCCACAACAAACCCACCAGGTCAAACATCATTCTTCAGTCAGGGATTGTGTAGAAAAGTATATAATCAGTTCCAGCTATGCTTCCGTGCCACACTCTCTATATCTACAAAGATATACACCTCAATATTTCTCATTGACACATTAAACTGTGCTCACTATCGGGTAGGGGTGCCCAATAATAAAGTCAAGTTCTCATATGGGATGTTCGGAACCACTGTTTTAGTATAGTTTTAAAAAGCCAATGATCTACATTTATGCATTTGGCAGATGCTTTTATCCAAAGCAACTTACAGTGCCCTTATTACAGGGACGATCCCCCTGGAGCAACCTGGAGTTAAGTGCCTTGCTCAAGGACACAATGGTGGTAGCTGTGGGGATTGAACCAACAACCTTTTGCTTACCAGTTCAGTGCTTTAGTCCACTATGCCACCACCACTCCATCTATTTTGTGTAAATCTGTCTTATATTCCAGGTTCAATACAAGTTAAACTCAAACAACAGCATTTGTGGCATGATGTTGATTACCACTAAAATTAATTTTGACTCATCCCTTATCTTTAAAAAAAAAAAAAAAAAAAAATCGAGGTTACATTGTGGCACTTACAATGGAAGTGAATGGGGCCAATTTTTGGAGGGTTTAAAAGGCAGAACTGTGAAGCTTATAATTTTATAAAAACCCACAATTAATTCTTCTTTTAAAACTTATGTATTATTTGAGCTATAAATTAGTTTAAATTGTCATTTTTAGTCTTTTTAAAGTTTGTTTACATTACATCATCATGGCAACAATAGTTGTAAATTTGGCTATAAATTTACACCGTAAAGTTTAGAAAGCGATTTTATCACATTAAAATCATGTTAATACGCATATTGTTTATATCGTGTGGCTATACTTTTGAAACAGTGAGTGTTTTAAAGTCGGCATGAAATGAAAATTCAACCTATCTATTTTCTAAATGCATGTTATTGATCTTATTGTGAACAATTCATCCATGCATATGTTTTATTTGTAAAAAAAATAATAATTTGACCTCGTAATCTTTAATCAAAATGTAATAACCCAATCTTCCAGTGAAACGACAGACTTCTCTCTGGTGACATATGCAGGACTTCATTTATTCCACTTAAACCCTGTACCTTTCTTATAAATACCACAACCTTGCGTAGAGTTAAACAAAGCATCAATTGCATGTTGATGAAGACAGCAAGGTGTGTTTTCGTCTGTTTTCCTTCAAAACAATCATTCCTTAACCCAAACTTCCTTGGTTATGGGTCAGCTGGCTTGAATTTACATTTCGAATGAGGAGGAATAATGGCAAACTTGCGGTTGTGTTTGAGACATTTCACGCCTGAATTGCTGCGGTGATCACTAATGAATACAATGCTTCGGATGACTCTGGAGTTTATTTATATTTTTGAATGCGGTTATCTTGGGATGCACAGCAGGAGTAGTGTTTTTTCCTTAATATTTAGTGTATTGTGATTCAAAGAGTTCAAATATGGTTATCTTTTACTCACTAATTTTTCAATGGCTAAAGCCTCTTCATAAGCAAAGATCGCGAGGTACTCATCAGTTTGATCATAAATGTGTCGAGATCGCTGCTCAATTTCACCGATAACCGGCTCTGAATCAAGCAAACTCGCATTCAGATCTGCCTCCTTTCCGCTATGCAACGCCCACTTTTCACAATCCAATCAACCAATAGATAAACTCAAATCCCCACCCTACATTTTTTTCTTGTTAGATGAGTTGTTTCACTAGGAAACACATCACAATACAGAAGTTGGTTGCAACTTCCGTTTCATGCCGACTATTAACGTTTACGGATTGGCCCCTTTCACTTCCATTGTAAGTGCCTCACTGTAACACAGATTTTTGCTTTTTTTTTTTTTTAAGTCAAAATTTATTTTTGTGGTAGTCAATATTATGCCACAAATTCTGTTGATTGAGTTTAACTTGTATTAAACCTGGAATATTCCTTTAAGATGTCCACCTAATTTTCTGAAACTGTGAAATAGTTCTTTAAAATTAACTTAACTATAAAAATAAAAAAATCCTCACATTAATAACAGAAAAAAAAAAAAAAAAAAAAAAAAACAGCTGTCATTTCATTTTCTCAGAGGTAAAACAGACCTGAGAATATATATATATATATATATATATATATATATATATATATATATATATATAAGACCCTCCTAAAATAAATTAAGAACTGGCATCTTGATGTTACCTCATTGGTATCTTGACCCTCAGATAGCGGTCAATAGCAATAGCCAGGAGGGCAAGTATTGAACTTTGAGTAAGAACCAGTACAGTACATGCCACAAGCAGACAGCTATAAAAATGAGTCTTCAATCCGATGCTTATGGTTATAGCCAGAGGAATGACAAGTGCTCCAACAGCAATGTCCGCCAGAGCCAGACTGACGATGAAGTAAATGGTCGTGTCCCGTAAAGATCGGTTAATTCTCACCGCCCAGACCACCATCACATTCCCAGTGACAGAAAAAAGAGCAGTGAGCACTTCCATTGCAATGTAAAGAGACAAGATATCTGGCATCCTTGCGAGGAATACAGAGCGTCTGTTGAACAGGATAAAAGATCCCCCAGGCTTTTAGTATGTGTTTGATCCTCGAGTTCGACGTTTGAGAAGACAGAGCATTCATTCAAAACTGGCCCATTTATTCTGGTTTACATCTCGGTTTTAGTTACATTGTGCTAGATGAAGACATAAATTTTGAGAAACCGGATCTGAGAGCAAATGCCTCCTCTCCGAAATGCCTCCGCGGCATCATCATCATGTCCGGTGTCTAAAAGTCCAGTTCCACAGTGAACCAAAATGAGTCACTTCAGACATTTCGCGAGTACACATTCCCAGCGCATTAGATTCAGTCACAGTTAATCAGAACAGCCTGACTCAACACCTGTGCACAAGAGTCGGTCAAGAAAGCCTCCAAATGGATTAAAAAGTCTAGACAAATGTCAGTCGATGCTGTGAGGTTTCACGTCCGATGCAATAGTCTCGTCAATCAGATGTTCCCTCCTATCACCAAAGGCAAGGCAAGGCAAGACAGCGCAGCAGACGTGCATCAACTTTAATAAGTTGCAGTGGTTAATCACATCTATTATTTTGATTTATATAGGCAGCGTCCAAAAAAATCCTAAAATTTTTAAAGATTACAATTAATGTCCCAGATCCTAGTACGTTGAAAATAGTTTAAGAAAGAGACCCGGATGGCGTAATTTTTCAGTGGATAGTTCAAGTATTTATTCATCCGTTAATGCACAACCCCTTACGCAGCATTAGCGGAGGAGATGGTTCACTTTTGAAGTTTTCGTTTTTTTTTTTTTTTCATTTTTATAAAAATGGCAACATACTATATATTGAGGTTGAAGCTTCCTCATCAGTTTTTAGATGTATGAATCTAAAAGTTGAGTGGGCCTAATTATTATTATTATTATTATTATTATTATTATTATTTAAGTTTATGAATTTAGCAATTCAGCATTATGCTAATACATATATGCAAATAAAAACAGTAAAAAAAAAAACGCTAAATGAAAGCTTCATTAAAAGCTGAAATTCTTGAAAAAAGAGATGTTGGCAGAAATAATTTGAAATAATCGTTTATTATTATTTCCTTTTTTCATTCTTTTTCTTTTCTTTCTTTTTCTTAAAAAGAAAAAAAAAGCAGTGAAACAATTTAGTTTTAAAATAATATTAATATTTAAAAACTTTTGTCTGTCAAGTCAGGTTGTGTAACCAGTATGCAGCCAGCCATTTTGTTGTCATGTGACAAAATAAAATAACAATTAAAAAAACAAACAGAAAAGATCCCTAGATCTTCATGACTGTGTAAGATGTTTAAAAAATATCAGATGTTTTTACATTTTGATGAAAAGGAAAATTTGTTCAGGAGTCACCCTAAGAAGCCTTATGTATAGTACCTTAACTTGCCTTACTTTAACCTATAAAAATGCTTGGCTTTTTTTAATATATTAATGATAAAGTTGTGTACTCTCAAGTGTATTGAAGGTGCAAGGAAAGTATTTTACAAGTCATTCATTTTTTTTTTTTTTTTTTTTTTAAGAAATAGCTATAAATGTTTTTCAAAAATGTATGAAACCAGCATGGACACAAATAGTACATTTCTTCAAAAATGTCAATTTATACAGTATATTACACATACACTCACTGAGCATTTTATTACGAAGACCTGTACACCTACTTACAGTATTCATGTAATTATCTAATCAGCCAGTTGTGTGGCAGCAGTGCAATGCATAAAATCATGCAGATATGGGTCAGGAACTTCAGTTAATGGGGGGGGGGGGGGGGATGTGATCTCAGTGATGTCGATCGTGGGATGATTGTTGTTGCCAGACAGGCTGGTTTGAGTATTTCTGTAACTGCTGATCTCCTGGGATTTTCATGTACAACAGTCTCTAGGGTTTACTCAGAATGGTGCCAAAAACAAAAAACATCCAGTGAGCGGCAGTTCTGCTGACGGAGATGCATTGCTGATGAGAGAGGTCAACGGAGAATGGCCAGACTGGTTCAGGTTTACAGAAAGGCTACACGGTAACTCAGATACCCACTCTGTACAATTGTAGTGAGCAGAATAACATCTCAGAATGAACAACACGTCGAACCATGAGGTAGATGGGCTACCACAGCAGAAGACCACGGCGGGCACTTTATTAGGACCAAAGTGTTCCTAATAAAATGCTCAGTGAGTGTATACAGTAGTGAACTGCTTTTTATCCATACATTTGTGTATACATTTTACAATTCATATGTTAACTCATTTAGGCCGAAATATTGGATTGAGAAAAATGCACCCCTGGTGCAGTTGGAAAAGAATGTCTGGATAAGCTCAGAGTAGACAATGGCATAGAGAAAAACACATTTCTCAATTCCTGGTTGTGTTTGTTCTGTATAAAGGGCATGAAAATACCAGTCTTTCCTCATGCATTTCTTTTCTCTCCATCAGTTCTCCAACTGAAAAGAAAGACAGAAAAGAAACCCAGAGTGACGTCAGTCACCGGCACACTCTGCTACAGATTTCATGAATGTTGAACAGAATTGATTGGATAAGCAAAGTGCTTTCACAGATGGCAGGAGCTTCTGCCCACATGGTGGTCTTTCAATAAAACTCTCTCAAAAGCCTCTATCGCAAACAGACAGCCTGGTGCATGCTTCCGAATCTATTGTGTCCACTGAGAATAAAATGTGTTGAGCCACATTCCCCTTTGAGTAGTCATGGGTTAGGTTCCATCAGCAGGGTATAGATGAGGCACAGCAGGGTTGCTTGTAAACAGAAAAACACAGAACACATGAATCTATAACAGGATGTTTTCTCGCTACTCATTATTACAAAATAAAATAAGGTGATTCACTGGGGCAACAGTGAGCTACTCCCTTGTTGCTGATATTTTCTCACCCTTTTGTTGGCCATTTCAGCTGAGCTACTTTTTATGCCAATGCACTGTAAAAATTGAATTGTTGGAAAGAAATAAAAAATTAGGGCAACGTGATGCATTGATTAAGGTTTGTCTTAATAGTTGTCCTCAGTAACATCAGGCTTTGTTTAGCCAATTGAAATGTTTGTTCACTAAATGCAAAATGTCTTGTACAGCGAATCAATTCACATCAAGGAAACTAGATTTCATGTTTAACAAATTATAAATTGTAATTATTACCTACTTTAATTGGTCACCATTTCATTCTAGCTTTTAAATGATTTTATATTTGTATTTGTGTTTCAGCTAGACTGAAAGGCCAATTTAGTTTAAAGAGGCACTGTGTAAGGTTTCTACATGATGTTATATAACCTGGCTTTGGCAGAGCAACACATTATTATTAATGTGTATTTTCATACAGCATCAATTTGTCTTTGTGTGGGAAACACATACAGCATAACAAATATGTTCTGAATGGGACTTCTACAGCTTTTCTAACATAACAGCTTTTCAAACCACTTATTCTTTTGCCAGAATAAGGGCACACTAAAGCTCTGACAGAGCATTTGATGGATAGGAATGAATATTCGTTATAAGAGCCGTGTTAGCTTGAAATCAAGAGGCAATACAACAAATTGGATTTCTGTAAGCACAACTGGACCCGCCTGTCTGAAATTTTCATTTGTCAGTGGAGAATGTTAAAGGGATAGTTCACTAAAAAATACAAATTCTCTCATCATTTACTCACCCTCATGCCATCCCAGATGTGTATGTGTTTCTTCTGACAGAAACAGATGAATATTTAAGTCATTTTTTATATAAATCTCCACTTTCACTTTCTTTAACATTTCGAAAGTGAAAGTGGAGATTTACAGTAAAAACTGACTTAAATATTCATCTGTTTCTCACCCACACTTGTTATATCGCTTCTGAAGATATGGATTTAACTTTTATGTTGTTTTTGTTTTTTTAATAGCTTCAAAGTTCTGGTCACCATTCATTTGTATTGTAACGACCAACAGAGCTGAGATATTCTTCTAAAAATATTTTTTGTGTTCAGCAGAAGAAAGAAACTCAAACACATCTGGGATGTCATGAGGGTGAGTAAATGATGAGAGTATTTAAATTTTTGGGGTAACTATCTCTTTAAGGTGCATTGCAACAAAATTTTTACACTGATTATGCTTAATTATCCAACAACGTGTGTGGTCAAGTAAATGCATTAAATGGCTTTTCTTTATTGGTGTTAGTTCATTATGGCTTAAGAATAAACTGATCGAAATGGGTAGATTTTTGCACATTTTTGCATTGCCTGTAAACACCTTTACCAGCTTTCTTACCGGCTTATCCAATGTACACAAGTGATGTGTGCATGCCTCTTCAAGACATGATGTCAAAAGCAGAAAATAACAATTAGTAAGCACGTTGTTTAACGCTGATTTTGGGAGTTATTAGTGTATTGGTGTGCGTGTCAACTGGCTTTTTTCCGTATCCTTGTCCTTGAAACGCACCATCTCATTTGAATTCAGTTGATTTGCAGCGTTCTCTATAAGCTCGGTCTCATTTTACCTTTGCACGGCAAAATATCCATGTCCAGTGTGAATATTCAGTTTAGCTGTGTACGAAGCACAAAGCAGATTCCCATTTAAATTACTGTATGTGAAGGTAAATGTGACCGGGTCTTAACACAGTAAACTTTAGTGTGTATAGGCGCCCTAAAAAAATACAGAATTTAATGCTATTTAAATTTGATGCCAGGGCATTTTTACAGAGATAGCTGTTATCGGTCAACAGTGTATAAAACACTTGGATTTAACGAGACTGTTTTGTGGGAATCACTTTTTGAGGAGTAAAAGATACAAAAGTTGTTGTTTTTTTCCCACTTGCAAATCTCTGAGTATATGAGTAAGGCATATCATCATACTTTCTGTTAGGCAGAGTAAATTAAGCATCCCAAACTGCTGTTGTGCAAACTGGCCCTGTGGACTGCCAAAACAAATATGGAAACCTGGGGCCAAAGACACTGTAATACATATATAAACCAAGGATAATTTCTTTATATTTTAGTGTGACATCATACATTCCAGATGGATTTACTCCCACAAGATATTTAATAAAGCAGTACTCAGTATATGACACACAGTTTATGTGTTTATGTCTGGATGTACTGCTTTGTTTCAGTGCGTAAGCTTCTGGGTTATCAGGACTTCGTACTTTGTACCTAGTCAGAACATCTTGAGGATACTTAGATTTATCAGAAAATATGTTAGAAATGCATGAGTCATACCATCATTTACTGACATCCGATACAGCAGAGAAGATATAGCCATCTATGACTTTATTTGCGAAAAACATTTTCTTACTTGATAGCTAATCTTGAGACCTGAATGGTTGTTTAGAGCAATATAAAGAAATTTATTAGGTAAAACTTAAAGCTGAACTGTGTAATTATTGCACCACTTACATCAGTTGCACCTTCTTCTGTGGTATGACTAATAGTGCGTTGAGTCGCCAATGTGGGAGATCCGGGTCCTTGTTCTGTGTTGAAACCAGGAAGTAATCGTATTTGTGTGATAATTTAAGAGTGCAACTTGGAGGCTCCATTTCCATCTAAGATAAAAAATGTACTCAGCTGACGGTAAGGTTTAGGTATGGATTTGGGGGTAGAGTTAATTAATTATGCATTCCTCTTCACATGTAGAGCCAAAAAAAAAAAAAAAAAACAACACTTTACAACTCCCCTTTGACACACTTCTGTGGGCATTTCACCAAGAAACTGGAGCCCACATATGCCCTTACTTTCAAAAACACTTCCCACTTCAGCCACTGGGGGCAGAGCTTTGAATTTTGGTAAACACAGACTATGTCAAATCTGACAACACTGGAATCATAATTTGTGCTTCCTTACCTCAGATTCTGCTAAAAAATTCAATTTTTCCGGCTTGTATAGCTAGCGTGCATGTGCATTCTCCAGTTGATTGACAGGCGATGTCTGTATCTAAAAAGTGATTGGCTCTTTTACCTGTAAGGCGGGACTTCCTTTCTACATCCGTTGACCGCTGGGCATTCCAGTTTCTTCCATTCATTTTAATAGAAGTGGCCCGAATGTGCTAAATAGTATCTGGTTTACCTCAAGAAAAGCCAACCTTCTGTTTACAAATTTACTGTGAAATCACTGGCTGGGATAAGAGAAAGGATTAACCTCCTGAGCAGGGGCGGTTCTAGACCATTTTGACTGAGGGGGCCAGTATGGGGCTGGGTGTGCTTGTAGGGGGGCAACTGTATTATACTTTAAATGTCCCCTGTACACATATAAAACATAATTTGCTGTTTGAATATTTGTGGACATTTTTAAAAGGCAACCAAAGATTCACCAAATTTGAGTCAAAATATTTATTGTTTTTTATTTTAAAATATATAAACAGACAGGCTCATGATGAATGTTTCAATTAGTCAATACATCTAACATTCTGTTTTTAAATACTTTAAGCCATGTTTCCATGCTGTTCTTTAGAATGACTAATGCAGTAAAATTCTTGGGTAAAATGAATAATAGGCTACATCAAGATTTTAAGTTAGAATTTAATCAGTTCAGTTAATCAGCATGTACGGGTCTTGTAAATGGTCGCCATTTCCTTTAAGATTCTTTTAAGAATTTTTATGCACATTTTTAAATTCACTAGTTCATTTTAAATGGTCCAGTGTAACAAGTGAATTTTTAAATGCATGTATCTATCTCAATTACTATGAGTTTAGAAAAGTTGCATGCATCGTAATAATAAGTGACCAATAAGATGGCTTTAATGTGTGTGTGTGTGTGTTTTAAATCATTATTAAATCTGTCAGTGTCTATGCGCATTCCTTTTTGAGCATGCATGGTGTGCACCTCTTCAGTGTTGTAGTACTCGAGATCGGTCTTGGTTTCGAGACCTCTTTTTTAAGGCCTTGATCTCGTCTCTAAATCAATCACATTTTTACTCGGTCTTGTCTCGGTCTCAGACAAAGAGGACTCTGGATTTTATTTCAAGACCGGTCAAGGCCACAACTGCAGTGATATCACTAAATTGCCTGTGCATTGTCTGATTTATTTGTTAACATAATTAATGTGATTGGATGTAAAACTTTCTGCTTCAAATGCAAGCAATAACTTGACTCATTTCTAATTTGAAAATGTTGTTACTGTTTACGGCTGTCACCCCTCCTTGCCCCCCTTCACACACACTCCAAGAAAGTGAAAGCGGGAGACAGACTACCTAAACCAGTGTTTCCCAACCACTGTGCCCACTAGTGTGCCATGAAAGATTGTCACGTGTGCCATGGAAAATTTTCAAATTCCCCAAAATAAATAAATACCGTTTTTCTCCGGTATTTTAGTGAAGGCATTGAGACGGTAGATGAGTTTTAAAGTTGCCAATTCAGTATATTTTCCATTACAATGTATTTTATGCAACCAGTTTAAATATGTTGTCCATCATAACATTATTGTTCTAACAAACTCTAGTCTACTGTCAGACACACCTCCTCACATGCCCACAAAATGATGCTTCATCATCACACTTGTAGTAAAAACATTCAGTCAGTGAACCGAATGAATGAATAGAATACAACAGGTGAATTGTTTTACTCACAGACTAAAAGCTGTTTATTTGTGCACAGCATTACAGATGTTATGAAGAGATGTGGCTTACTTGTCATGTTTCTCTCATGAAACATAAAAAGAATATGAGAAACTGTTACATACGATTACTAAAAGCAAATTCTCCTATTTTAAACAAGCCCAAAACACCATGATACAATGAGTAGATTCTGAGGTCTTGTAATCTTCACGGAGCGTGTTTGACATCTGAACCAGTGAATGGAGGCTGGGCTGCCTTATCCAACCTCTGTCAATGCAACTTACATGTTTTTTCCCCCTCTCTATCAACAACGCCATTTTGACCCGGTGTGACATATAGTCAGGTGCGACTTTATTTCTGGAAAATACAGTAATTAAATAAAAAAATAATAAAAAATTTATTTGATGTGCTGTTGCAAGAATTAATTTGCAAGAACAAATCTACAAATTGGAAAAGACACAAATTTGTTGGTTTTTCATTATCCAATTAGCACTCTTGGCATCTGTGACCTCATTATACAGTGTACCTATGTGACTTACATTTTTTGCATTGCCGAATTTAAAACATTACGAGTTCATGCTAATAAGACAGACAGAAAACATGGACAAGATGAAAAGGAAAACTATCGACGATGGTTATGTGGGATAGTGGTGTGCCATGGGATTTTTTAATCGTAAAAAGTGTTCCGTGGCAGAAAAAAGGTTGAGAAGTACTGATCTAAACCACAAAGAATTCATCTGCAAAAAAGCATCCAAAAGAAAACACACAGCAGTTTGTAAATTCTGCAATACAATGCTTACCGAAATGTCTGGGACCACATCAAACTTTTATTGGCACTTAGAAAGGAAGCATAAAGAAATGTAAGCTAAGTGTATGTGATGCTAGCAAAGCTAGCTAGCTAACATTAGCAATCTGCCTCTTGCAGCATTCCATTCAACTCGGAAAGTTACTATATTGTTTAAGAAAAGACAGATAAAAGTGAAGACTTAAGTATTGAATAATTGTTTGATATATTCTGTACTTGATGGTTTCTAGGGGAAGAGTCATCCAGAAAACCTTATGCGATGCTTGCACAAAAATGTTATTGTTTTAGGTGGATGGTAAAACTTGGAAAAGTAGTGTTGAATAAAGATGGTTGAGTTGATTTCAGCTCCTTAGTGTTTGTTAGTATTTGTTTGCTCATAGAAAAGAAAGGAAAATTCACACACATACAATTCACCTCTGCAATGCCTTTTGATTATTTTATCAAGACATTTCTCATGGTACACTGATACACACACACACACACACGTGTGTGTGTGTGTTTGTGGCAATTAAAGAGGTGAATTGTTTTCTGTGGGTGTTTTTATGGGAATGTGGATCTTTCAGATCAATTTGAGGAGTGCCTATGGTTTGCATGTTCCACATTTTATCGTAAGTGTGTCATGCAGTGTGGGACTCGCACTGGTCTGGTCTTGGTCTTGATTCGGTCTCGCCATGTCTTGGTTTCAACCCCTCAAAGTCTTGGTCTTGTCTCGGTCTTGATACACTGTGGTCTTGTCTTGACTTGGTCTCGGTTTAGGTGGTCTTGACTACAACACTGCGCCTCTTATTTGAGAATGTGGTTGCTAATATTAAGCTCAATTCTCCGTTACTGAGCACATGTGTGCCTCTCCCTTGTGATTGGTGCGCTGGGTGTTAAGTATTTGATTGATAAATCGTGTGCATAAAGAGGACGTTGTGTTTGTTCCCTATCTGTCACTCACTCGATGTTGTGTCAATGTAGTGACACTAGGGGTCACTCTTGGGAGCCCGAGACACCTCTGGTCTTTGATAAAAAGCCAATGAAAATTGGCGAGTGGTATTTGCATGCCACTCCCCTGGACATACAGGTATAAAAGGAGCTGGTATGCAACCGCTCATTCAGATTTTCTCTTCGGAGCCGAACGGTCATGCTCATATAGCTGAATTCTACTGTTCATTCACCTCTGCTGGATCTGACGGCACATTTCAGCAGCTTCTCCCTCCTCTGCACTAGTGCACTGCAGAGAACGCCCCTGGGCGCTTCGGCAGAAAACAAGAGAGTATATTTTCTGAAAGAGCTTTTTTCCTCTAAAAGAGTATATATTTCTCTAAAAGAGCGGCACACATGGAATGTCTTTTTAAAGACACGTCTTTTTAAAGATGCCTTTCCGATTGTGTGTTATTCCTGGTTGCGGTCGTTATCTCTCAACTTCGGATGGTCATGATTGCTGTCTTTCATGTCTGGGCGTGACCCACACGGAGGCAGCGTTTGTGGATGGTTCATGTTCTCATTGCGAGAACATGACCATGGCAACGTTGCGGTCGCAGCTTGCTTTCGTAAGCCACCCCAGCAGTTCCCTGCCTCGGTCCTTCTACCTACGGGTATGAGGCCAGCGTGGCTAGCACTGGGGCGATTTGGGGACCCCAATGGGATCGTCTCCTCTGGGTATCCCCCCGCAGACCTCCCATTCCCCAGCACACTCATCTGCCCCAATCGGGCTTCTGGATGAGTTCGCCGGCTCGTTTCATGGCGAGTCTGGCTTCTTGTTCGGAGCCCACGAAGATGATGAGCTCTCGAGCATAGCATCGGAGAACGGGCTTGTCCAGTCTGACGCAGAAGCACCAGCTGGGCTTCCCCCTTCGGGGACGATTGCCCAGTCACAGGCCGATGCCGAAATTATGGACATGCTTTCCCGGGCGGCTGCGAGTGTCGGGTTAGAGTGGAACCTCTCCCCTGAACCCTCGCGGCTTGATGATTGGTTCCTGGGCTTGCGGCGCCGCTCAAAGCAGCCACACCCCACTCCAGTGCCATTCTTCCCGGAAGTGCACAAGGAGCTGACGAAATCGTGGGAGGCACCTTTTACTGCCCGGCCCCAATTCCGCAGTTCCCCTGCTCTCACTACCCTCGATGGCAGGGCAGCCAGGGGCTATACGGCGATTCCCCCAGTGGATAAGGCGCTCGCGGTGCACCTATATCCGTAGAGCGCCGCCACCTGGCACGGACGCCATAAGCTCCCGTCCAAGCCCTGCAGGCTCACGTCGTCCCTGATGGCTAAAGCCTACAGCGCTGCTGGACAAGCCACCTCTGCCCTGCACGCCATGGCTCTCCTGCAGGTCCACCAAGCCAAGGCGTTGAAAGAACTGCACGAGGGTAGTTCCGCCCTAGATTTGATGCAGGAACTCGCCTGGGCAGAAAATGTTTTGTTGCCTTTTTGTTTGATTTCGCCGCATGCCCAAGTGGCTGCGGTACCCACCAGTTCAGCAAAAGAGCGGCTTCCATCCTCCCTGGGTCACATACCTGGTGTGCACAGTCGTCACCATGACTACCATCCATGGGTTTTTTCTTGCAGGATTGGTGCTCCAGCGGTGGCCTTTCCGCCACTGAGCGCCCAGCTGTGGCACACAGCCGCCCCCAATGTGGCAGTCTCTGCGGGTTATGAGGACAGGCCTCTTCCTCCCCCTTTCCAGGCTGTTCCGAGGGTGGTCACAAGGAGCCAAGTAAGTGCTTTGATGTCCCTAGACTCAGCACGGCCACGTCGTGGTGTGGCACCTCGAGCTCCACCCCGCCGTGAGGCCCCACCTGCCGGTACATCCGACGACATTGTCTCAGTCTTTGGAGTTGGACTCAGTCTCCTTGACTGTGAACCTTATGAACGAGTGTGCCCAGTCGGTGCTGGCCTGTTTGAAGGCGTTCAAACAGAAAACAGCGGTTCCACTGAAACTTTTTCAGAGGCTCCTGGGGCATATGTCATCCTCGGCAGTGGCCACCCTGCTCAGGTTGATGAATATGAGGCCGCTTCAGCACTGGCTCCAGACTCGAGTCCCGAGATGGGCATGGTGCCACGGGACACATTGCGT
The DNA here is from genome assembly GCF_019703515.2 of Myxocyprinus asiaticus. NCBI lineage: Eukaryota > Metazoa > Chordata > Actinopteri > Cypriniformes > Catostomidae > Myxocyprinus > Myxocyprinus asiaticus. The sequence continues at coordinate 19,785,651 of NC_059378.1, read as the reverse complement.
GGTCGTCACGCCGGTCTGTCACCGTCTTTTCAGCCCTTGGACCGACCTCTCGTTTCTACGGGCAGGTGTTCCTCTAGAACTGGTCTCCAGGCGCTTCGTGGTCACGACAGACGCCTCCAAAAAGGGCTGGGGTGCTGTTTGCAACGGGCACGCAGCCGCCGCCTCTGGACGGGTCCGCGACTGCATTGGCATATCAACTGCCTCGAGTTGTTGGCAATCCTGCTCGCCCTGCAGAGGTTCTGGCTGTTGATCCAGGGCAAGCACGTGTTAGTTCGGACAGACGTTGTATGTCACAAATCGCCTGCCGTCTCCTCCTCTGGAGTCAGCAGCACTTCAAGTTGCTGCGAGCCACTCACATCCCGGGCAAACTCAACACTACAGCGGACGTGCTGTCACGGCAGGTTACCCTCAGAGGAGAGTGGAGATTCCACCCTCAGGTGGTCCAGCTGATTTGGAGTCGATTCAGACGGGCACAGGTGGACCTCTTCGCCTCCCAAGAATCCTCCCACTGCCCGCTCTGGTACGCCCTCACCGAGGCTCCCCTCAGCATAGACACGCTGGCACACAGCTGGCCCCCTGGCCTACGCAAATATGCGTTTCCCCCAGTGAGTCTACTTACACAGACCCTGTGCAAGGTCAGGGAGGCGAGGAGCAGGTCGTCCTGGTAGCACCCTATTGGCCCACCCAGACTTGGTTCTCGGACCTCACGCTCCTCGCAACAGCTCCCCCCTGGCAAATTCCCCTGAGGAAGGACCTTCTTTCTGAGGGACGGGGCACCCTCTGGCACCCGTGACCAGACCTCTGGAATCTCCATGTCTGGCCCCTGGATGGGACGTGGGACACCTGCAGTGGTAGACATGATCACTCAGGCTAGGGCCCCCTCTACGAGGCACCTGTATGCCTTTAAGTGGCGTCTGTTCGCTAAGTGGTGTTCTTCCCGAGAATGTGCAGTCAGATCAGTGCTTTCCTTCCTGCATGAGAGGTTGGAAGGGAGGTTGTCCCCTTCCACCTTGAAGGTGTACATTGCTGCCATAGCAGCACACCACGACACAGTCGACCGTAAGTCCTTAGGGAAGCACGAGCTGATCATCAGGTTCCTAAGACGTGCCAGGAGGCTGAATCCCTCCAGGCCGCACCTCGTTCCCTCATGGGACCTCTCTGTAGTTCTTCAGGGTCTACAGAGAGCCCAATCTGAGCCTTTGCTGTCAGCCGAGCTTAAGGTACTCTCCTTGAAGACTGCCCTCCTGACTGTGCTCACTTCCATCAAGAGGGTAGGAGACCTGCAAGCATTTTCTGTCAGTGAAATGTGCCTGGAGTTCGGTCCGGGTTACTCTCATGTGATCCTAAGACCCCGACCGGGCTATGTGCCCAAGGTTCCCACCACCCCTTTTAGGGACCGGGTGGTGAACCTGCAAGCGCTGCCCCAGGAGGAGGCAGTCCCAGCCCTGTTGTTTCTGTGTCCGGTGCGCGCTTTACGCATCTATTTGGATTGCACGCAGAGCTTTAGAATCTCTGAGCAGCTCTTTGTCTGCTTTGGTGCACAGCGGAAAGGAAGCACTGTCTCCAAGCAGAGGATCACCCACTGGCTCACTGACACCATAACTATGGCATATCATGCCCAGGACATGCCGCCCCCGGTAGGGCTACGAGCCCATTCTACCAGGGGTGTAGCAGCTTCCTGGGCCCTGGCCAGGGGTGCCTCTCTAACAGACATTTACAGAGTAACGGGCTGGGCAACACCCAACACCTTTGCAAGGTTCTACAACCTCTGGGTGGAACCAGTTTCATCCCAGGTAGTGGCATGCAACACAAGCGGATAAGCCCAGGATAGCCGGCCGGGTGTATCGCTTGCACATAGCGCCTTCCACCTCCTTTTGAGCTGAAGACGTGCGCCATTAATTCCCAGTAGTGTTCACAAGTTTGTTCCCTGGTTGACTTCCTCCGAGCCCTGTGGCAGTCGAGTTTTTGGAGAGATTCGCTGCTGGCCCAGTACACGTGCTAACTAAGATTCCTGTTCTGGGGTAGGTGCTCTTCATGTGGCGGTTCCCTGTAAGGCTAACCCCATGCGATATATATCTTCTGCTAATTCATTTCCCTGTTGGCAAACTGCGTCTTCCTTGGGCAGAGCCCCTCTGCCCCAGTCTCCATGTTTGTAGTAACTCCTCCCCCATTGGGCAGGATCTACCTTGAAGACTCTCCACATGGTTGGAAAGACCATGTGATGTATCCTTCCATTTAAATATCCCCCCCTCTCTTTGGGCGAGGTGTGGTCTCCGCTGTGTCTTCCCCTTGGGAGGGACACCCCCCAACTAGACCTGGCAGCCCAGTCGGATAATCCCCCTTCTTTTTAAGGGAGTGGAAAAAAGAGATGGGGAAAAGAGGCCACGACTGGGTTAAGCCTGTCTCTATCTCTTGGGTAGTCGACTTGTCCCCAAAAAGGGCCATTCGACACTCATAACTATGTTGGAAGAGGTTATGTGTCGACCTGGTGTGCTGGCTATGAGGCCCACAGTAGTCTGCCCACCACACACCGCCAGTACACGTAACACAGTTCAGCCAATTGTAGCGTTTCGTATAGGGACCCCTAGTGTCACTACATCGACACAACGTCGAGTGTGTGACAGATAGGGAACGTCATGGTTACTTGTGTAACCTCCATTCCCTGATGGAGGGAACGAGACCTTGTGTCCCTCCTGCCACAATGCTGAACTACCCGCTGAAATGGCCGGACCTTATATCGGCTCCTCAGCATAAAACCTGAATGAGTGGTTGCATACCAGCTCCTTTTATACCCGTATGTCCGGGGGAGTGGCATGCAAATACCACTCGCCAATTTTCATTGGCCTTTTATCAAAGACCAGAGGTGTCTCGGGCTCCCAAGAGTGACCCCAAGTGTCACTACATCGACAAAACGTCTCGTTCCCTCCATCAGGGAACGGAGGTTACACAAGTAACCATGATGTTATTTTCCCTGTAAAATATTTAGTGCTTCTCTTGCATTTTGTTTCCCTTAAAAAAATTGCAAACTTGCCGCAAATTGTCCATTGTTGCCAAAGGTTTGCCGGAGATTCACCACTACTGGTGAAGAGCTGCAAACTTCTGGCAAACATTTGCGGCGAATCACAAGCTGATTTGCATGTGAAAATAATGAGTGGCAAGTTTGCGGCTAGTTTAGATTTGTTGTAATGGTTGCAAGAGAAGCAGTAGGATCAGCTCTGCAACTCTGTTCTCTCTCTCCCAATTAGTTGTGTGTTTGCTTTTTATTCTTGCGCCTGCACACAAGAGTACCAACATGAATCGATATATATTAGGTTAAAGTGCACTGATGTAGTGAGCTTAGTGTATAAGAGCTTTTCTCACTGATGGTAAGGCATTTATTTGGCCTTTAGTGTGGTGGTTTATAAGGGTTCCAATTTTATGTTTTTAAGTGTATTCAGAATAAATTTGCCATTGCAGGTGCGGTGTGGCCCTGTATAATGCTAGCTGCTGTTTCTTCATATCTGGTTCTTCACATCTTTTCCTGCATGCTGTTTTATCAGAGTCGCTTCATTGTTTGTTTCGCCAACTTGCTGCACTACATTTGTCTTGTTTCTGCATTCTTAGTGCAAAACATTAAATTAAAGACAGTGGAAAAAAATACCTCATTATAAATAACATAAGTGTGTACTGTATGTTGTTCCAAAAATGAAAACCCGACAGATACACATACAAAAAATATTTTATAATGAATGCTTGCCAATAAGAGTGACCTCTAAAGAGTTGGGCTCAGGTGCATTCAGTAAAGTAGAAAATCAGATCCAGATCGGATTTTGTGATAATAACATGGAAAATTGCGCTAAAAAAGTAACTTAACTCACACTTATACCAGCATGTATAATCCACATTAAGTAGCACTGAAACTGGAGCTGGCTGGTCCAAAGATGCGAAACTAACGCTGAACTTCTACCTTATCTCCAGGTGTTGTTGGCTCATTATTTGTTTGACATTCGGTTTCTCCTACCTCTCTGGAGCCGACAATTTTACAACGATATCATTAGTACAATTAAGTTAAAGAATATATTATTATATCATACAGGCATAAAACATTGAACTCAAATGGTCAACACTTGTTGTAGCTGGAGAATTATGCCTAAAAATGCTCTGATGGGCTTTCATAAACTAGCGCTTGTAAAGGACCATCTGAAACTTCCACCCACAGCACTAAAACGTTGGAGGAGTCAAAGTATCAATTAATTAATTAATTAAATTAAAGTGTAAGTTATGCATACAATTTACAATATTTAGAATGTGTAAATGTTGTTTAATAAGCGTTTAAGACAGAACATGCAAGGCAGTTGCATTGAACACTTGGACACTAGTGACGTTTTTGCACAATGTGTGGACTTCTGAACCATAAGTGAATATTTAATAAATAAAACTTAAATTAAACTTTACCCCACTAAATAATATTATGCAGTCATATTGCAATGCATTGATGTTTAGTTTAAATATTATTTGTTTGGTCTATTTATTATGATGTGGGGTCACTGAACTCTCAGTGGGATGGAAAATGAGAATTCCACTCTTACCATTCTACCAATCCAATTTAGGGGGGCCACTGTGGGGGCCAGGCCTATTTAAAACATGGGCACTGCCCCTGCTCCTGAGACCCGAATGCAACTGCTGTGGGCATTTTTCACTTACGTTTTTGATTTGTAACTAGTAGCCCCCAATAAACATGCATTTTTTTTTTTTTTTTTTTTTTCAAGAGCATAGACAGTTTTCCAAAAAAATGGAGGACTAAGTTGTGAAATTTTAAATAATACCATATTTTTTTTTTAAAAGATTTTATCAAATTGTTTATAATGTTTCCAAGAGTGTTGGTTATTTATGTTTTTGAGACGGTACATATATTACAGCTTATTTTATGTAAAGCTGCATTGGAACAATGTGTATTGGGAAAAGCACAAATAAAAAATATACAAAAAAATAATTTTACTCGATTCTACTTTTATGTTACAATGTTTTTTCTACTTTGGTACCAAAATCTCAGTGTTCTCTCTTTGCACTGTCAAACAAATAAGTGATAGTACTGAAGCAGTTTACCAATCAGAAATTACCATAATTAATTCTGAGTATAGTATTGGTCAGCATCGTCCAATCACTGCCAACCATGTTAAAAATAAAATGAAACATTATAAATTATAAAAGTACTGATTAACATTGTCCCATGTCTGCCAACCATGTTGAGTGGTCCAAACATCATCTGCAGCCTGAAACTGAACTTTTGGGCAGATGTTAAGAGTGAAAGCACTTGGCTGCATAGGAAAGCTGTAGGATGGTCCCTTGCTCCCTATTTAGTGAATGACTTAACCTCTCAGAACAGAACAGTTTGAAATGCACCTTATTTTCATTCTAACTCCGAATACAGCCTCTGAAAGCAACATTTTTCAGCTTTTGTATGCACCCATTGATTCTCAATATGATAATGCACAGTAAATATAGGATTTCTAAGAAAAAAAATAGACCTATAGTCCTCATAAGTAGTCATTGTGTTTAACTGTGTGCTGTTTTGAGATAAACTGCTCAAATTTTTTAAATGGCATATCGGATGAAACTAGAGACTAGTCTTTTAGTGTTTTTGTCACATGTAAGTGCATTACTGTTCACATAAATAAGTTCACAAAAAGCTTTTACAAACTGAGGGACTAGTCAAAATTCCTGTGGCATGTCAGCCCAAAGATACTGTTGATAGAACTTAACTATTGAACCTGGAACATACCTTTAATTGTTTTGGGGGCATTAGGGCAACAGTTTTCATAAAAAGAATGGTTGAAGAAATGATCAGGGGCCCACTGATTGTGTGAATAAAGGTCAGGGAAGATATTGGCTTTTTTCTCATATACAATATATGGGAAATATACTGACAGATGTTTTTCCAACATTTTTTTGAGACTAACAATCAATCATTACTATGCAACATATATGGGATAGAGAGGAAATGTTCATGTGTTAATTTCCTGCAATGGCTTCTTCCAGTTGACATCTGTTCTTTTACTGTATTCTGCATGTAGCTCCATCAAGTGCGATTCCATTCTTCAGTGAAAAAAAAGCCATTTTCATAATCTGTATTTTTTTTTCTTTTTTCCAGTAAAAATATCTAAACATCCTTAAAACAAGATAAAAGTTCTTGAGATATAAATTGACAAGATATTAAGACTTGTTTTCAAAGAATTATGTTTATTTTTCATACCCCATTGGCACATTGCTTTTGCTTGTTTTAAGTTTACTTGCTTAACACACACACACACACACACACACACACACAAATACACTTTTGCCTTAAAATAATTTAAAGGTTTATTCTCTGAAATAAAGTCTTATTATCTTACACACACTGTTTACATGTTTTAATGGGACTTTCCATAGACATAATGGTTTTTATACTGTACAAACTTTATATTCAATCCCCTAATCCTACCCCTAAACCTAACCCTCACAGAAAACTTTCTGCATTTTTACATTTACAAAAAACATAATTTAGTATGATTTATAAGCTGTTTTCCTCATGGGGACCGACAAATTGTCCCCACAACGTCAGAAATTTCAGTTTGTACTATTCTTATGGGGACATTTGGTCCCCACAATGTGATGAATACCCGCATACACAATTTTGCTTAAAGTAAATATTTCTTGTTACTAAGGATATTTAGATATTTTTGCTGCATATTTAAAACTGTACATAATTATGTACTTTATTGTTGGCAAATATTATATTGTAAAACAAATGAATAAATAAAAAACATAAATATGTAGATAAATCAGCTGCGAGCCCCATCAGCTGACAGCCATGTGGTGAGCCTGAGTTGCATTTCTGTCAGTTTTATAAATGATATGTGCAAATGTACAAAATTCATGATGGGAGGCATGGGGCAAATGTCCCATACACTAAACACACCTCAGCAGGGATCTTTTTGTTTCAGTGTCTGCATGGATGGACCTGCTGGGGCTGTCAGTTATCTCACAATCTCCTGTCGGGCCTAGAGATGAAATATAATACTACGAATAGCCTCCGTGTTTAATAAAGACAGCTTATGGCTGTTTACTTTTGGCTGAGACCTCTTCCACAGCCACATTTCCTTTGGCTGATTTATTCCAAGGTCAGAGCTCTCACAGAATGCATTATCCTCTAAGCTCCCACACCAGGTGAATGCTAAGAGACACAAGAATTTGGAACATTTGTATTAATTTCAATATTGATTCACTGGAGCTGACAAGAAGAAAAATTATATGAGCACTCTAATAATTAAAAATGTATATATCTGATTAGGTGATTTTACAGTCCTAATAGAGTGTAATAAGCTCTTGTTTTTATCAAGAGAATGAGGAAGCGGAAGCCAGGTAATCAGTCCACGTTCTCTCTTTTTTATTTTGGCTTACACTTTTCAGTGCAGACAGAAATTCACACACTACAACACAGAAAGTCGTGTGTCACTCCTCTCTCCCCTGTGGCTCTAAACTCCCCTTTATCTCTCTGTCGCCTCTCACTGCAACACACTCCAGCACATCCCACAGATGCTCAATCGGATTGAGATCTGGGGAATTTGGAGACCAGGGCAACACCTTGAACTCTTCATCATGTTCCTCAAAACATTACCGAACAATTTGTGGCAGGGCACATTATCCTGATGAGAGAGGCCACTGCCATCAGTGAATACTATTGCCATGAAGGGGTGTACCTGGTCTGCAATGATGTTTTGGTAGGTGGCACATGTCAAATTGACACCCACATGAATGGCCGGACCCAGGGTTTTCCAGCAGAATATTGCCCAGAGCATCACACTCCCTCCAACGGATTGTCGTCTTCCCAAAGTGATCCTGGTGCCATCACTTCCCCAGGTAAATGGCGCACACGTACATGGCCGTCCATGTGATTTAAAGAAAACGCGACTCATCGGACAAGGCAACATTCTTCTACTGCTCCAAGGTCCAGTTCAGATGATTGTAGGCGCTTTTGTCGGTGGACAGGGGTCATCATGGGCACTCTGACCGGTCTGTGGCTACGCAGCCCCATATGCAACAGGGGGCGAATTCCATTCGAAAGTGATCATCCCTATGCCCTACTCACTATGAAAGACAGAGCTCTTGATGTGGGCACTCTGAAGGCCAGGTAAATTTTTTCATATGTTTTGACTATAAAAAATCTGCCAGTACAGTAAGTAAAAATACACATATAAAATACACATTTCACCTCTTTTGTGTTTGTTTACACACAGGACTGCGTATTTCTCCCAGTCAGTGGCAGCAGCTAAATGAGATGCGTATTTGAAAGATGATCAAAAACGTCCAATGAGTGCATGTTTACAAAAGACCAAAAATTTAAAATAGCACAGATGTGTGCAAAAACAGTCCAGGACGCCCTCAAAACAGCACAACAGCAAGACAGTGCAGCTGAATGAAACACAATGGGGGTCTCCATTTTAGAGTTATAACATGACATCGCATCTTTTAAAAGCAACGCAAGATGTATTATAACCAGGGTTGGGGAGTAACGGAATATGTGTTATGGGATTACGTATTTAAAATACAAAATATAAGTAACTGTATTCCACTATAGTTACAATTTAAATAATTGGTAATTAGAATGTGGTTACATTCAAAAAGTATTTTGATTACTGAAGAGATTACTTTGCATTGTATTGTCAATTGTTTCATTTAATATTTAGTCCTTTCAAATGGAAAACATTTATACATATAAATGATGTGATCCAAAGTGCATTTGAACAGCGATGAAACACTTTTTTATGATGTGTTATATTCATAGGAGCAGACAGAGAACTAAGTTTGAAGTAAGTTTGGAGCAAAACCTTGTGTAAATTGTCAGCTTCACGCTAAGCTAAAATGCTATTTTAACCTTTTTACATGCACGTTACCAGGTACGGTCATATTTTTTTATCAAGAAAACTCACGTTGGATCATAATAATTTTTTTTCTAGTAAGACCTTTGATAATAGGGCAAAATATTTATTCTTGATCATTTTTTTATTGTTTTCCTTTAAAAATATTTTTTAAAAATCCTTAAAACAAGATCAATTTGATTAATCTTGTTTTAGAAACAACATTGCATAAGATATTTAGGTTTTTCAGAGAATGTATTTTTAACATGTATTTTGTCTTATTTTTGTATTTTTGTCTTTATAGTCAAAACAAGTGAACAAGTGATGAAGAAGTAAACCAAAGTATTTAGAATACGTTACTGACCTTGAGTAATCTAACGGAATACATTACAAATGACATTTTACAGCATGTATTCTGTAATCTGTAGTGGAATACATTTAAAAAGTAACCCTCCCAACCCTGATGATAATGATCAAAGCCATGCATGTTTATGTAGAAAAACATTTAAATCCAGACAGGAACATGAAGGTGTCCTGTGTAAGTCCACTTAGGATGAAGCTCCTATGACAGGCTCAGTCTCTCGCTTCTTCACCTGTGTGACTGACTGAGCACCAGTTGGCGGGGCCAAGGGTGCAGTGACGGAAAAATATGTGTTGCATATGCATAAGTATTTGGTCCTTGTGACGTCACAAGTTACATGAGTTCCAAACGAGCTGTTTTTGCAGCTTGGTTTAAATAAATGCTCTTTTTCTATCAAGGAGGATGTTTTCAATTCTAAAACTTACAGAATGTTTTTATAGTACAATGACCTCTTATATGTCAAAAGATCAAGGAATATTTGATTCCTCATGTCATGACCCCTTTAAAAAAGTGTTTCACCACTGTTAAAACACTCTTTGGATGGCATCATTTATGGATAAATGTTTTCCAACTTCATTCATTTGTCCCTTAACCCTCCTGGGTCGTGGGGTCGCTGTATGGTTGAGTCGAACACCATCTTCCTCCATTTCTATCGGTCATGGGCGAGCATCTGGGTTGTGGCGAAGTTCTTGTTAGTCCACTCTGTGATGTTATCCACTCATTTATTTTTCTGTTGGCCTCGTCTTCTGCCTCCAAGTACTGTCCCTTGAAGAATTGTCTTTGACAGACTATCGCTCCTAGTGACATGTCCATACCACCGCATCTTTCTTCTTTTTACGATGGCCAGCAGGTCTTCATAATGGCCTTGTGTCTTAATTCTTCTTTGGACCTCTTCATTGGTGATGTGGTCTATATATGAGATGCCCAAGATTCTACGATAACATCTCATCCTCATGGTCTTGATTTTCTTTCTAGTTCTGCTGTCAGTGTCCATGTTTTCCAACTAAGAAGACTAACTATTAAATGGAACAAATGACAATAAAATGCAAAGTAATCTCTTCAGTAACCAAAATAAATTTTGAATGTAACTGGATTCTGATTACCAATGATTTAAACTGTAGCTGTAGTGGAATACAATTACCAATATTTTGTATTTGAAATGTGTAATCCCATTACATATATTCTGTTAATCCCCAGCCTTTTTGCTAAAACAAACACACACACACACATATATACACACACGTGTCAACAGCATGGTCCAACAACATTTCAGTAACTACAATATTAAAAAAATAGTTTTCATTCAGTGGTAAATAGATGTTAGCGAATACAGAGGTCACATTCCTCCACTTCACTGAGGCGGTAACCATAGCAACAGTATTCCGCTTTAGCGCTATTTGTCAGGCTAGCGGTAAACTGAGAAAACATAACTGCCATTATTTATCTTTAAATATCACAAATGTATCACAAAAAACTAACCAATTTATATTAAGTGAATTAAATAAATAAAATACAAATTATATCCAATTATACTGTTGATCCTAGCCCTACCCTTAAGCCAAATGCAACCGTGTCAAAACAACATGTACAAAATAAGTACATTGTTCCAAATGTTTAATATTGTAAAGAAAGTACATAGCAGTTCAAGACACTTAAAGGAATATTCCAGGTTCAATTCAAATTAAGCTTAATCGAGCATTTGTGGCATAATAATGATTAACACAAAAAATCATGCCACCTTTTCTTTAAAAAATAAAAAATAGAGGTTACAGTGAAGCACTAACAATAGGAGTGAATTAGGCAAATTTTTGGAAGGTTTGTTGCCAGAAATGTGAAGCTTATAATTTTACAAAAGCACTTTTGTTTGTTTTTGTTTTTTTAGGATTTATGGTGTTGTGTTGTCATGGCAACACATTTTTTAAATTGGATATAACTTTACACAAAAAAGGTTAGTAAATAATTTTATCACATTAAAATCATGTTAACACGTATATTGTTAATGTCTTGTGGCTATACTTTTGAAACAGTGAGAATTTAACGTTTACAGATTGGCCCTATTCACTTCCATTAAAAGTGCTTCACTGTAGCCCAGGTTTTTGCTTATTTTAAAGAAAAGGATTGACACACTGTTTAGATCCTATGCATTAATCTGTTATTCAGTATTTAGGCTGTTTGACAACTAATTTTTTGTATCAGTCTCTTTTCGTAGTCTAACCTGTTAAAGGGGTCATGAATTGGAAAATCAAACTTACCATGATATCTTGACATATAAGAGTTTATAGCACTATAAAAACATACTGTAAATTTCAGAACCGAAAACTTCTTCGTTAGTCCAAAAAAAGGCTTTATTGAAACCAAGGTGCCAAAATGGCTTGTTCTCTACTTCCTCCTCACTAATACGTCATAGTGAGGTATTACATCATACAGCGTACAGATCAACACTATTTTATTGTCGACACTGCTTAGGCCCACCCACCGGTCTTGCGGTTAGAGTAGAGCGGTGAGATTATTTTTGGAGCAACAGGAGGTGTCACGATGGCCAAGACGTTGCAGTGCCAGGTTGTGGAAAACTAGATTTCTTGCATTTGCTTCGCAAGGATCCCAACATTAAGAAAGAGTGGCTGACGTTTATTTTTAGTCCTGGATCACGTTGGTAAGAACGTGTTTGTTTGCTCGCTTCATTTACCGATGATTCTATCACAAACAAGACACAGTTCGAAACAGGCATTGCAGAGAGACTTAAATTAAAAGTTGATGCAGTGCCAACTATACTGGTCCTGACAGTGATTTCGCAACAAACAAGTGTGAGTATCCATGTTAATTGTTTTGCTTCGTATGTTACAGACTGTTAGGTGTGTACTGAGTATTTGATTTGATCCTAGTGATTTTAGACACTCATGTGTTAGTTTTAATGCACGGTGATCTCTAAGCAGCATATATTTTCTTGTTCTGTTGACATGATGGCACAATTGCCACAGATGCACCTAAAGAGTATTGATATCTGTAATGAATGAGGCTGGTATCCCTTCAGCCATCCACCAGAGGGAGCCCTCTCCCGAATACTGACACTGTACCGTTTCTTTTATGGTTACTTCCTGTTTGAACCATATAAATAGCCATGCTCTTCCATTATGAATTTGTGATGTATTGCCAGTTTCACTGGCTGTATATTGCCTACTTGTTATGATCATTGTGCCTGCTTTACTGGATTACCGATTTTGGATTACTGTTTTGCTCTGTTTGCCTGGTTGGACTGATTACCTGTGTAACGACTACTTTGCCTGCTTCAACGATTACGTCTCTGCCTTGTGTCTTGGATTTGTCTGCTGATTGTAATAAACTTCTTGCATATTTATTCAACCTTCGCCTCCATGTCGAGTCCATTACAATATCAGTATATTTAAACAATGTCATTCTTTTTAATGAAATCATGACTCATTGTAATGAACAATGTATGCGTTTGTCACTACATATATGCCCCAACTATGTAACAAGATACACACCGTTGTGTCGCGTCTTGGTTTAAATATCAATAAAATAATACCTATTACACAAATAGACAGTAAATTACAGTGATTACTTACCACGCTGTCACAGACTGTGTTTGTGGAGGGGTTTAATTCTGGATCAGACTCTGGCTCAAACATGTATGGATGAATTCCTCCAGTTGTCTTTTTTTTTTTTTTTTAAACTATCCGAAGTTTTCAAAACAAAACAATGGAGGGGGTTTACACTTATCCACATGCAAAGATGTTACCCAATCACAGCAGTGGGCGTTTACACTGAAGTGTTCAAGAACACAAGCCCCAAAAAATGGAGCATTTGAATCAGAGGCACAAAAACTGGATAGAAAATGACCAATTATTCCTACATTATGACTACTTTTAATGAAAAAAAATTAAGGAGTCTGTTTCTCAAACTATAGAGTATGGTGTACTTGTACTCTTGTTATTGTGCCTCTGGGCCGTTTACTTCCCTCTCTGGCCTGGTTAGATCCAGGTTTGATTTCTTCTTTCAAAACAGTAGTGCATGAAAAAAGGTCTCAGGAGAAATGGGTTTCTTGTAGCCAAAATTTGATTTGCAAGTGTAAAGCAACTTGTAAGTAAGAAATGCAAGTGTGCTCAGCAACTTATCAACTGTTCTGATAATAAGAAAAATAATTGGGTACCAAATTAGCACTGAATAATTTCTTAAAAATAAGGTGACAGAGAATATTCTCAGCATACTGGAATAATGACTGTTGAAAATGGGGCTTGGCATTCATGGGTAAAAAAAATATTTTAGCAACTGTGACTGCTGTAAATAGTAGTGCCTAATAAACCTTAAAAAAAAAAAAAAACATTCTAGAGCAAATACTTTTTGGACAACGGGACTAAGCTGTCAAATTTTAAATAATGCCAAGCTAAGGAAAGTCAGATTTTTTATTTTTTTTATCAGATTTTTATTCATAAATATGATCATCAAGATGAAGCCGCGGATGGCCACCTCGGTGTGGAGCGCTCCTATTGTTTTGTTGTTTTTGTTTGTTTGTCCTGTTTAGTCATTTTTGTCCAGTCAGTTTTACCAGAGATGAACTGATTAACATTTGACAGCATATACCAGACAATCTTTTCCCGGTTTTTGAATATTCAGACGTTTTGCTGGACATTTTAGTTGGAAACGCGGCTGTGTTGTTCAAGAGAAGCAGGCGAGGGAGACGAGCAGGCGTACTGGTCAAAGTCCGTCGGCGCAGCTTTCGAACAGCGCTGCCGAGTGTTCATCTTTTGAATCTCCACTCTCTTCCTAACAAAACGGACAAACTACATCTCCTCACCCACACAAATAAGGACTTTTCAACCTCTGCTGCCTTGTGCTTCACAGAAATCTGGCTGAGTGAAGCCATTCTGGACAGCGCGTTTCATCTGCCAGGCTTCCAGCTGTTCAGAGCGGATCGCATTGCGGAGTTAACGGGGAAAACGAAAGGTGGTGGAACATGCTTTTACATCAATGAAAGTTGGTGTACAGATGTAACAGCGTTAAAGAAGATGTGCTGTCCTAATTTGGAAGCGCTCTTTATTAACTGTAAACCTTTCTACTAACCGCAGGAGTTTTCCTTGTTTATTCTGATGAGTGTTTACATCTCGCCAAACGCGTTTGAATGCCATGCTGCAACAGCTGGCTGATCAAATCACAGACACGGAACAACAATACCCGGACTCAGTTATTATTATTCTTGGGGATTTTAAAAAAGCAAACCTCACACGTGAACTGCCCAAATACAGACAGCACATTACATGCCCAACCAGAGACAGAAATATATTGGATCACTTCTACACAACAACAAAGGATGTAGATTGCTCTGTCCCTAGAGCAGCTTTGGGACTCTCTGATCACTGTCTGGTTCATCTTCTTCCAAACTACAGACAGAAACTAAAATCTGCTAAGCCTATAGTAAGGTGTGTAAAGTGATGGACCAATGAAGCAGAGCTGGAACTACAAGCCTGCTTTGACTGCACTGATTGGAGTGTTTTTCAGGCTGCAGATACCAATCTGGATGAGCTCACAGATACTGTTACATCATATATCAGTTTCTGTGAGGTTATGTGCATCCCTACTAGGACTTATTTAATGTTTAACAACGACAAACCATGGTTTACAGCAAATCACTGGCAGCTTCGTCAGGCCAAAGAGGATGCTTACAGAGGTGGGGATAAAGTCTTGTACAATCAGGCCAGGAACACACTGAATAAGAAAATCAGAGTGGCTAAAAGAAGATACTCTGAGAAGCTGAAAAACAAGTTTTCAGCTAATGACCCTGCATCAGTGTGGAGTGGCATGAAACAACTTACGAATTACAGGACTCCTACCCCCAACCCTGTGGTGGACCAACAACTGGCTGATGACCTGAATGTGTTCTATAGTAGATTTGAAAGGCCTAATCTCACACCCCACACCCACTCTGACCTTCACTTCACATAAACACCAACACCTCTTGCAGCCCCCCTCCTCCCCCCTCCTGCTACTCAACCTGCACTTAAGATCTGTGAAGATGATGTACTTTTTCCTCATGCTGAGTCATTGAAACATACTAATACCAATGTGAAGTTTGCTTACAAGGAGTTGCCTGCTGCTTTTTGTAAAACTTCAGTAATGGTGGAGGTCCATTTGCTCTCTGATCCAAGAGTCTGTGGCAACAGAAATATAATTTACAATGCTTTATTTAAACATCTTTTGTTTATTTTTATGTGGCACTTTTTTATTTATACCGATCTTCAATGTACTGTACCATCAAAACTGCATCAGAGCAAAATGCTCTAGAAAAACAGCATCTTTTACTCTTTGGAAGGACTACAGACTGATTGTTTCCTAATATAAATGGAAAAGTATGATCGGAGAGATACCAAGAGAGGCTGTTTTTACACATACTGTATGAACTGTTTGGCCCCAAAACAGAGTCAGTCAGAGATGAGATCTTTGAAACAAGCTCGAACCATATGGTGCTATTCTCCTACTAGCCTGTTTAATTACACTCCAGCTTTATGAAAGATGTGATGCAAAATGGTGCCAAAATTGTCAGAGGACAGCTACATCATATTAACATGCAGACAACATCATCACTTTGGGTAGTGTTAGACTAAATACTTACCAGCACATATCTAAAAGAAAACAGATATTGTTTGTAGTTAACTCCTTATATGGACACCCCAATGATAAAACAACATACTAAGGCTCAGCATTCTTTGTTGAGTCAACTTTAGTTCAGTTCCTTGTCTAAGCATCTAAAATATTTTTGTGTAAGAGGACTGCTTTCATTAATGAAACAGCTCAGTAGTCTAGCAGCAAAGCCAATACATCACAGACATTCTTCTGCAAGAGGCGATAACATTCGTCTCCCGAAGGAGAAGTGCTGGAGAGAACCCAAGCTCAACCAATCATTTGTCAGATGGGAAACTGTGCATTATAATAAACATCCTCAGTTGCACTATGAGCCAGACCTATTGAAAGTGACATTTCCATCCATGTATTTTAATTTCAGGCTGAGATGAGAAGTCAGTGATGGAGGACTGATTTATCATTACATTAATGAAGACACTGAACCCACCTGCCTGCCTCAAACAGCAAAGTCAGATACATCTGCCATATTACCGAATGATAAAATGAAAAATTGTCATTGTTTATTAGTCAGTATATTATAAGTCAATGGTTCTCAACTGTTATGCACCAAAGGGCTGTTCTGATCCTGGCTGCATAATGGGAAGACTTGGAAACAACTGAGAAATGTATTTTTTACCTCAGTATTTTTCCTTCTATCTGGATTAACTGTACATGTATACGTTATATATATAGTTGTCTAAAAGTTCTTCAGCATGTCACAGAAGGCTACATCCACAACGTGCATTAAGGCAAAGAAAATTTCCTTCAGAATCAAAGCACATGCTTATCGTGTTCAATTCATTTTTTGGGCAATGTAAGTGGTGAATTCCAAAGATTTACTGTAATAAAGACACACTCAAGAAAGTTCACACTTGATGAGAGATGTGACATGTAGAACATGGTCAGGTAATGGCAGCTTTTCATGTCATCAAAAATAGATGGGCACATCAGTGCTTATTGTCTATTTTACAGCTGTAAGTGACTCACTGTTGCTGTCTCTCGGAGATACATTTGTACTCTGCATCATTTTCGAAAAACTGCTCATGATTTACTGCACATCAGACAAAACATGTTTCAAAATTTTACTTCAGACTTATCCAAATTCACCCTTAACCCATGCACTGATCCTGTTAGTTTCTACAGCTGTTGTTTTTAATTTAATTTAATTTTTTTTATTTTTTTCAAATTATCTAATTGTTATATCAGTTTGTTTACAAAAATAATTTGGTGTATAAGCAGTTTGGAAAAGATTTCTTTGATAAGAACATAAGAGCATACGTATGTACACTGTACACAATGTACACTGTTTTCCTCAGAATCTTCTTGGTATTCTTTGAATACTTCAAAGATAGTGAGTTGGATTTGCTCTTACTTATAAATGCATAGTCCCAAGTCAATGAAAATAGGGAGGTCAAAAGGAAGTGGTGTATTCCCAAGATTTACTGTAATAAACCATTTAGACTTTGGTTCCTGAAAAATTATTAACCGGTTACCAACATTTAAAAATAAAATTTTCTCTCCGGAACAATTGAAAGGCACTTCATTCCCGTTTTCGCTTACATTCAGCAAAATATTTAGTTTGTTTTCAGTTTTTGTTTTTGTTCCTTTGAATGTTTTCAGTCCCTGGTTTTAACTGTGTTAAACATGTAAACTAATATGCAACTACTGTATTTGTCTCAAAAAAAGTTTTTAAATACCATAAACAGATACAATGCCACAAACCATTCAGATTATATATAATCATGTTTTTTGAGTTAATATCAATTTCTGAATTTGCCCAAATGCTTCTTAATATAGCCTATGTTTATTTCCTTGTAGTGCATTCAGTTTGAATCCATCTAGTCCCTTTCTTGAAATCACAACAGGGAAATAGTTTTAATCTCAAATGCATTTACTTAGTAGGTGGCTTCAAAAGTTTTAGAACATATTTTGACATTTTGCCTTTGAAAGGAACGGATGCTTCTGTTAACCAAGGATGCATTAAATTGATGAAGAATTACAGTAGTAATTTATCATGTTTAAAATTACTATTTAAATAAATGCTGTATTCTTCAAACCTACTGTTCAACCAAGCCTACTTACAGCAATGCAAGTGACTGGCATGTACTCATCACTGAAACTGCTAGTTTTGGACCTATTAGGAGTCTGTTTCTCAAACTATAGAGTATGGTGTACTTGTACTCTTGTTATTGTGCCTCTGGGCCGTTTACTTCCCTCTCTGGCCTGGTTAGATCCAGGCCTCAGGAGAAATGGGTTTCTTTTAGCCATATTTAACAACAAAATTTGATTTGCAAGTGTAAAGCAACTTGTAAGTAAGAAATGCAAGTGTGCTCAGCAACTTATCAACTGTTCTGATAATAAGAAAAATAATTGGGTGCCAAATTAGCACTGAATAATTTCTTAAAAATAAGGTGACAGAGAATATTCTCAGCATACTGGAATAATGACTGCTGAAAATGGGGCTTGGCATTCATGGGTAAAAAAAATATTTTAGCGACTGTGACTGCTGTAAATAGTAGTGCCTAATAAACCTTAAAAAAAAAAAAAAAAAAACATTCTAGAGCAAATACTTTTTGGACAAAGGGACTAAGCTGTCAAATTTTAAATAATGCCAAGCTAAGGAAAGTCAGATTTTTTATTTTTTTAATCATATTTTTATTCA
Organism: Myxocyprinus asiaticus; assembly: GCF_019703515.2. Taxonomy (NCBI): domain Eukaryota; kingdom Metazoa; phylum Chordata; class Actinopteri; order Cypriniformes; family Catostomidae; genus Myxocyprinus; species Myxocyprinus asiaticus. The sequence goes on along the minus strand of NC_059378.1, from coordinate 19,767,119 downwards.
TATATATATATATATATATATATATATATATATATATATATATATATATATATATATATATATATATATATATGATCATCAAGATGGCGCCGCAGATGGCCGCCTCGGTGTGGAGCGCTCCTATTGTTTTGTTGTTTTTGTTTGTTTTTCCTGTGTTTAGTAATCTTTGTCCAGTCAGTTTTACCAGAGACGAACTGCTTAACATTCGACAGCATATACCAGACAATTTTGTCCCAGTTTTTGAATATTCAGACGTTTTGCTGGACATTTTAGTTGGAAGCGCGGCTGTGTTGTTCAAGAGAAGCAGGCGAGGGAGACGAGCAGGCGTACTGGTCAAGGTCCGTCGGCGCGGCTTTCGAACAACGCTGCCGAGTGTTCATCTTTTGAATCTCCACTCTCTTCCTACATAACAGACAAACTACATCTCCTCACCCACACAAATAAGGACTTTTCAACCTCTGCTGCCTTGTGCTTCACAGAAATCTGGCTGAGTGAAGCCATACTGGACAGCGCGTTTCATCTGCCGGGCTTCCAGCTGTTCAGAGCGGATCGCATTGCGGAGTTAATGGGGAAAACGAGAGGTGGTGGCACATGCTTTTACATCAATGAAAGTTGGTGTACAGATGTAACAACGTTAAAGAAGATGTGCTGTCCTAATTTGGAAGCGCGAGTCATTCAGGTTCCTGGGCACTACCATCTCACAGGACCTGAAGTGGGAGACCCACATTGACTCCATTGTGAAAAAGGCCCAGCAGAGGTTGTACTTCCTTCGCCAGTTGAGGAAGTTCAACCTGCCACAGGTGCCGCTGATACAGTTTTACTCAGCAGTCATTGAGTCTGTCCTCTGCACTTCAATATCTGTCTGGTTTGGTTCAGTTACGAAATCGGATATCAGAAGACTACAAAGGACAGTTCGGACTGCTGAGAGGATTATTGGTTGCAAACTGCCATCCCTTCAAGAACTATACACTTCCAGAGTGAGGAAAAAGGCTGGAAAAATCACTCTGGACCCCACACACCCTGCCCATATCTTTTTGAACTGTTGCCTTCTGGCCAATGCTTCAGAGCTGTGAGCACCAGAACCGTCAGGCACAGGAATAGTTTTTTCCCCTCAGGCTATCCTTCTCATGAGCAGTTAAAACTGCCCCATTGTGCAATAATTAATGTGCAATATACAGCCTAGTCTTTTTATATTATCCAACACATCCATTCCCTTGCACTGTATATAACCGATTTGTATTATATATATATATATATATATATATATATATATATATATATATATATATATATATATATATATATATATATATGTTTATTGTGTATTCTTTATATACTTTATTTTCTTTTCAATATTTACTTATTTTTTATTCAATTTTTAAATATTTCTTAAAAGTCTTGTTGCTGTTTTGTATTGTTGTGTACTGGAGGCTCCTGTCATCAAGACAGATTTCTTGTTTGTGTAAGCATACTTGGCAATAAAGCTCATTCTGATTCTGATTATGTTTCCAGAAGTGTTGGTTATTCATGTTTTTGAGATGATACAGACATTACATCAGAAATTAGCATCAATAATTCTGATTCAAAGTAATGGCCAGCAACATCCAAACACTGCCAACCATGTTAAATCATTTATACATTGTAAACTCTGAATCTAAGTACTGATTACCATTGTCCCATGTCTGCCAAACATGTTGAGTGGTCCAAACATCATCTGCAGCCTGAAACTGAACTTTTGGTTGGATTTTAAGAGTGAATGAACTTTGCTGCATATGAATGCAATAGGATGCTCCTTTGCTCCCTATTTAGTGAATGACTTAACCTCCAGTATGCTATCTATCTGTACTGGTCACAGAACAGATCGAAAGCAACATTTTTCAGCTTTTGTATGAACCTATTGATTCTCAATGTGAAAATGCACAGTAAATATAAGATTTCTAAGGAAAAAATGCACTAAAGTGCACATTAGTGTACATTGTGTTTAGCAGTGTGGCGTTTCTCGATAAATCACTCATTTAAAAATGGCATATCGGATGAATTAGAGATTCAAATCTTTTGACTCAAACAGGTCAAACAGGTTTCAATGTAAAAACTTAATTAGGTTTTTTACCAGATTACGTTTTGTTGGCGTTTCTCACAAAGACAAACTCTACTGTGATCAGCGCCATGTTGTTTTGTCACATGACTCTGTACGTCGAAAGTTTAACTCTTTACTGACATCATAGATTATTGTGAACAGAGATCAGTAGGTTTAAATTAAATTAAATGATGTGTTGCATATAGCGAAACCAGAATACAAAGGCCACAGCATGCAAGTGTGCGCGGGCTCACACAAGGTTAAAATAAATAATAATATAACATATTATATTATAATATTTCAAATAGTATATTATAATATAATATTTTGAACAGTAATTTATTATTTTTCATTTTAATTTTGCAAAAAAATAAATAAAAAAATTGTCATATTATTTCTCAGTACTCTACTTGTACTCAAGTGAATTATTTCTTCAGTAACTATACTCTTACTTAAGTAAAGATTTTAAGTACTCTTTCCACCACAGGTTGCATTTTTTAAGGAAAAATCCCCTACAACAGGATATACCTTTACATGTGTTTAATAATTACTGATTTTCAGAGCATTAAACTGAGAGGTAGCCATCCAAAATATCCTGCAGTTTTCTTGCACCTCATTTTTTAATACCCCTGACTTTGTTTTTGTGTTTTTTGTTTTTTGTTTTTTTCAAAATCGTCTGTCACTTGGTAAATTAGGCAGATGCTAACATGGACAGGTTTCATGATGAAACCATGTACAAAAATATTAATTACAGGTACACTTGCAATGAGAATAAACATGGTTTGTGCCAATCACATTGCATTTTGTGCACTGAATTGTTGGCTGTCGAGAGCAATCTGAATTAATTTGACATTTAAAAACCAAGCACTCAGGTTATAAAGACTGTACATCACTTATACTTTTATATGTGCATTTTAAAAATGGAACATTTTAATATTTAGCTTATGTCATGTTGTTGGGCCTATGCAGTTCATGGTAATATTAAACATTTCAATATTTAATTTAAATGGACATTTTTGTTTACTTTTGATGTTTGGTACTATAAACAAAGCTTTTAATGTTACCATGATAAACAAGTTTAGTACTATGTTGGTACTATGCTGGGCCCCATTTGATGTCCATTGTAAAATCTAAAAATCTGAAGCAAAACCAGTTGACAACCACTGTTATACAGGTTCTTAGAAAGGAAAGAAAAGCAGTACTTAAGACACTTCACCAGAATAGAATGCCTTGTTATCATATTTTAAAAGTTGGATCTATTGGTCAATCTGTTATTTAGTCAAATAAAATCAGAAACCTTGTTTATAACCTTTTATTTAGAGCTCATTTCTTTATATTTCAGTTTTAGCTGAAACTAAACTGAAACTGAAATTTGTTTTTATTGCATTAGGAAAGGTCTGGCATTCAGAATGGTTCTGAAGGGTTAACTCCTTGTCTTTATGTATTTTCATTATAAAATTCAAATCAAGCTAAAGGCACAAGGGAGGGGAGATACTGTTTTGCTAGGTTACATTGTAACTCCCCTGAGATAACATAGCCAGTTAGATGGGAATGAGAGGAGATGCCTTCTATTCATGTATCTATTATTTTTATTAACTTTGTTCCCAGGATAGATGGAATATATGAAATAAAACAAAACAGCTTTTGATTTTAGGTATAATGGATTTATTTATCTCTCAATTAAGCATGATTCCCTTGAGAATATCTGTGCCAATCTTATTACTGAGAACATATTGTTCAATCAGTTGTCACCTATTCATGCTTCACAATATTATGTTTGAGCTGCCTTAAAAAAGCATGTTACTTGAAAATACAGCAAGCAATTGTGATACCTTGACACTTAATAATGGATTAGTACCCATTTAAGAACTTGTCACTCGCTTCATGGATTACTCACATATTCATATGCATTAATATTTTTCCCTATAACTTGTTTCTTCAATTTTTCCTTGTAATAGAGTACCGATAGTAACAAAACAGGTATCACGTTAAACTACTACGGTAAGTAAGCTCAAGCTTTTGGCCAAAGTTAAGTCCAGTTTACTTTGGGAGTCAATGCAGACACATTGTTCTTCATCTTCAAAGTGAACAGTTCTGAAAATTTCAGGCTTTTTGCTCCATGACACATTTGTTTCTAATTGTGAAAATATCGATCTGTGAACTGGATGTTGATTTTAGTGTCGGAATTAGCTTATTTCGCCATACAGAATGGAACCTACATATCTGCAATGATTAGAAGCAAACCAGTTAGAAACAGCTAGAGTTTTTTAAATTCCTGCTTCGCTACTGTTCGGGTGCATCTGCTTACTGCTCCGCGTTTTGCTCCCTTGCTTTTGCATTTTAATCTCTAATTTTCATATCAGAAGTTCAGCAAAGTTCTCAAAATGACATAATTTGGCACCCACTCTACAACCAGAGACTTTTGGGACTGATATTTTACTACAAAAAAGGAATTTTTCTGTGAAAGCGGTCTACCAGCCTCCTACAACTGGCAGTTTACATTCCTAAAAAGGGACAACACAGCTGCCTTCACACAGACAGTCAAGAAAGAAAATGCCTCCTTTCAGATCAAACTCCACTTGCTGCACAAACTGCCATAGACTTCTACAAAAAAATCACAGTTCTTGAAACAACATTACTTGCAGTATTGCCAACCTTGACGGAATACACAGGAGAGCATCACCGTGGGGACCTCCTCAGCCTACAGCCGGTCAGTCCTGTATATCAAACATTCCTCGACAGTCTATACTGAGCTTTAAAAAAAAAACAGCAAAACAGATGGCAAAAGTGACTGATGAAAGTGAGAGTAAAAACCAATGGCATAAACAGGGAGCTAGACCCAAAGGTACTTGACATATCTGACAGTCACAGTCATCGCATATTGTAGCATTGGCATCTTCCACTCCAGTTATGACTCGACTAACAAATTCTGGTGTTCTTCCACCTCTGATACATCTTGAAAATAGATTTGAACCATTAATGAATGTGGAGGAAGAAACCCCAAACGTAATCAGGCTTAGATCACAACACCCAGCAACTAACACTACAGATGGCAGACAATCAAGGTCGAGCAGGCAGCAGCATTCAGCTGAGACCACAGCTGAGCCCAGCACTCTGATAGTGGGGGACTCCATTATAAGAAACACTGGTAGCGGGGCTACTATCTAACTGTTTCTGAGGTAAACAAGATACTTATGAACATTCTAATGAACCATAAGACTGTGAATGTAGTTATTATACATGTGGGGAAAAATAATATTCAGAAAAAGCCATCAGAACTCTTTAAGAGGGATTTCAATGAACTCTTTGAAACACTTGGGAGATTGAAAGTTCAGTTGTTCAGTTGTTCATCAGTGGACTACTCCCAGCCTGAGGAACAAATATGTTTTCTCGGTTGCTAAGTCTAAACACTTGTCTGCACAAAACCTGCAACATGAGAGGACTGAACTACATTGATAATTTCAGTCTTTTCTGGAGTCAAACAGAACTGTTTAAATCAGATGGCCTTCACCCAAACAAACTTGGTGCAAAAGTGCTTGTAACACTTCTCAGTGGAAAGGAGGAGGTGAGAAGCAAGATTTCCTGGTTCAGGTAGGCGTTTAATTGTGCACCCTGAAGCTTACAGTTCCACACACACTGGACAGTTTCACAAGCAAATATTTACTTAAGCAGTCCCACTTCATTACATCATCAACATAATAACATGTAGCACCGTGGCCTTCCTTGCGCCAGACTCTCTCCCCGTCTGCTGGCGGTGTGGCTCTTTTATACCGCTCTCCCCGTGCTCACTGAAATTAGAGACAGGTGTTAGACATAATCTAGCTCAGGTGTAAGCGCCCTTACCACTTTCTCTCTCTCTGGAGAGATGATTGACCATGTCCCCGCTGCCACATATCCCCACCGCCCGACTCAGGCCGGGGAGGCATCCGGCCTGCCTACAACTCCCCCCCCCCCGATTTCTGGAAAGGAAGTCGGCAACAGCCATCTGCGCTCCCGGTCTGTGGACCACCTTGAACTTAAACGGCTGAAGAGCCAGATACCAACGAGTGATCCGCGCGTTGGCATCTTTCATGCGGTGGAGACACTGGAGCGGGGCGTGATCGGAACAGAGGGTGAAGGCCCGCCCCAACAGGTAGTATCGGAGAGTGAGGGCCGCCCACTTGATGGCGAGACACTCCTTTTCCATGGTGCTGTACTTAGTTTCCCTCAACGAGAGCTTACGGCTAATGTACAGCACCGGGCTCTCCTCCCCCTCCACCACCTGCGAGAGTATGGCCCCCAGCCCTCTGTCTGAAGCATCTGTCTGTAAAACGAAAGGGAGAGAGAAATCAGGTGAATGTAAAAGCGGCCCCCCGCAAAGTGTGGCTTTAACTTGTGTGAACGCCTTCTGACACTGCTCCGTCCACTGGACCGGGTCTGGAGCTCCCTTTTTAGTGAGATCAGTCAGCGGGTTGGTGACATCCAAATAGTTAGGCACGAATCTTCTATAATAGCCAGCCAGCCCCAGGAACTGTCTCACCCCCTTTTTGGTCTTGGGCCTCAGGCAGGTCACAATTGCCACTGTCTTGTCAATTTGGGGACGCACCTGCCCATGGCCCAAGTGGAACCCCAGATACCGTACCTCCACCCGCCCAATCGCGCACTTCTTTGGGTTTGCTGTGAGTCCCACTCAGCGCAGCGATCTCAGAACCGCCCTCAGATGTTGCATGTGCCTCTGCCAATCATTGCTGTAAATGATGATATCATCTAAATAGGCAGCGGCGTAAGCTGAATGCGGTCTGAGAGTTCGGTCCATGAGACGCTGAAACGTAGCCGGGGCTCCAAACAAACCGAACAGAAGTGTCACAAACTGGTGTAATCCAAACGGTGTGGAGAAGGCGGTTTTTTTCACGGGAAATTGGTGTCAAGGGGATCTGTCAATAACCCTTCGTCAAATCCAATGTCGAATAAAATCGAGCAGTGCCCAACCGATAGAGCAACTTATCAACGCGAGGCATTGGATATGCGTTAAATTTAGACACCGCGTTGACTTTCCTATAATCCACACAGAATCGTACGGACCTGTCGCTCTTAGGCACTAGAACAACTGGGCTGGACCAATCACTGTGGGATTCTTCTATTACCCCCATATCGAGCATTGCGTCCAATTCTTCCCGAACGATTTTCTTCTTGTGTTCGGGTAATCGGTAGGGGCGGCTACGTACCACGACCCCCGGCTTGGTCCCGATATGGTGGTGAATGAGGTTTGTACGACCCAGTAGAGGGGAGAACACATCCGCAAATTCCTGTTGCAACCTGGCAACCTCCGCGAGTTGACTCAGTGAGAGGTGGTCTCCGCAAGTGACAGGGGTGAACTGTTTATGTTTTGAACTCACCTCCAGTCTGAGCTCCGCCTTCTCTGGAATTACCATAGCCAACATCACTGGGACCGCCTCCCTCCACAATTTCAGGAGGTTGAGGTGGTATATTTGACATGTGCCCCCTCTATCAGTTCGTTTAACCTCATAATCGAGATCTCCAACTCATTATGTGACCTCAAAGGGCCCTTGCCACTTGGCAAGTAATTTAGAGCTCGATGTGGGAAGTAATACAAGCACTTTATCTCCCGGTGCAAATTCCCTTAGCTGAGTTCCCCTGTCATACAGTTGGCGCTGTCGTTCTTGAGCTTGGAGCAAATTCTCCTGTGTTAGTTGTCCCAAAGTGTGGAGTTTTGCTCTAAGATCAAGAATGTATTGAATTTCATTCTTATTATTTGAAGGTCCCTCCTCCCAGGCCTCTCACAATTCATCAAGCACACCGCGTGGGCGTTGCCTATAAAGCAGCTCAAATGGGGAGAAGCCAGTGGAGGCTTGCGGGACCTCTCATACTGCGAATAACAGGGGGTTAAGCCATTTATCCCAATTCCTAGCATCGTCGTGCACGAACTTACAAATCATGTTTTTGAGGGTTTTATTAAATCATTCCACCAGGCCATCCGTTTGAGGATGGTACATGCTGGTGCGAATTAATTTAATACTCAACAATACGTACAGCTCGCGTAGTGTCTGTGACATAAATGTTGTGCCTTGATCGGTGAGGATTTCTTTTGGAATCCCCACCCGGGAGATTATTTTGAAGAGTGCCTCCACAACACTGCATGCTGAGATGTTGCGAAGAGGCACCGCTTCCAGATATCGCGTTGCATAGTCCACTAGGACCAATACAAAGCGATGTCCGCGTGCTGACCATTCTAATGGCCTGATGAGGTCCATTCCAATTCTCTCAAAGGGGACCTCGATCAACGGAAGAGGGCGCGATGGCGCTTTTGGGGTGGCCGGTGGGTTAACCAGCTGGCATTCGCGGCATGCCGCACACCACCTGCAGACATTGCCGCCAATGCCCGGCCAATAGAAGCGGTATATTAGACAGTTCAGTGTTTTCCTTTCACCTAAGTGACCCGCCATGGGATTATAATGAGCCACCTGGAATACCATTTCCCGAAGGCTCCGTGGTATCAAAGTTGGGTTATATCTTCTTTAGTCTGAGTGTCCTGTGTCACTCTATACAACCACTCCTTTATAATCGCAAAATAAGGGTATGATAGGCCGATGTCAGGCTGGAGTAGTTGACCATCGATGACTTTCACTTGGTCGAAGGCGTGTTTGAGGGTTTCGTCTCACGACTGCTCCAAAGGGAAATCACCCTCAGGGAATTCCCTGAGAAGGGGAGGGGCTGCAGCCTCTTCCCCTCTCTCATATTATGATGTAGAGCTGTCGAGGACAGCCCCGGCCTCCCCTGCCAGAGCATCACACATTGCACATCTCCTTAATTTAATACAGGACCCATCCGCACAAATTCCCTTTAATAAATCTCTAAAGTCGGGCCAATCCGTCCCCAAAATCAGCGGATGGGTGAGGCAGGAACTAACCGCGGCCTCCACTCTATGCTTTTTTCCCCGGAATTTAATCGTCAGAGTCACCACCGGATACTTGTGAATACCCCCACGCACACATTAGTTGCTCCAGTACCACCTGGTCGATGATCCCGTTGATGCCGCAGTCTCCCGCCAGCAACCATCTTCGGCAGGCGTCGCGGAGCCGTTGGGCGAAGGCAAACGGGTGGTCGGAGCTCTCCAGCTTCAGGTTCCAGAAGAGTTGACGATTCTCTTCCGGACTCCGACCAACCCGTTGTAGGATGGCTTTCTTCAAGTCACCATAAGCCAGGAGGCTCGTTGCCGGCAGTTGTTGAGCCGCAAGCTGGGCTTCCCCGAACAACAGTGGAATAAGTCAGGCCTCCCACTGGCCGAGCGGTCAGCCCCAGATCTCGGCGGTGCGTTCAAATAAGTCCAGGAATGCCTCGGGGTCATCCGCCATCCCCATCTTCTGTAACGCAGGCGGGGGCAATGGCATGTGGGTGTCCGGGGTCGCGGCTGGGGACGCCTCCTGGCTGAGGAGGCTCCGGATTGCCTGCCGGTCCTCTGCTTGAGTGCGTAGGAGCTCCACAAACCGGCAATCTTGATCTTGCCGGAGCTCAAGCAGGGTTTGCTGGTGGTTCCGATGTAAGCCAGCGAGGGCTTGGAGGATCTCAGCCAACTGGGAGGACTCTACGGGGCGACTTCCATCCATCTTCAAACTTTTCCTGGGTTTCAACACCAGTATAACCCTTCTCAGTGGAAAGGAGGCGAGAAGCATGATTTCCTGGTTCAGGTAAGCATTTAATTGTGCACCCTGACGCTTACAGTTCCACACACACTCGACAGTTTCACAAGCAAATATTTACTTAAGCAGTCCCACTTCATTACATCATCAACATAATAACATGTAGCACCGTGACCTTCCTTGCACCAGTCTCTCTCCCCATCTGCTGGCGGTATGCCGCTCTCCCCATGCTCACTGAAATTAGAGACAGGTTAGACATAATCTAGCTCAGGTCTAAGCGCCTTTACCGCTTTCTCTCTCTCCGGAGAGATGCTTGACCACACCCCCGCTGCCACAGTGCTAAAGGACAATATCTACTTCTCCCTCCTTCATCCATCTGCAACGTGCACAAATCCACTCAACCTGGATGGCACACAAACACCACCGCAGTGTCTGGATGACCACAGGATCGTACTTCAGCACCTGGATGGACATTTGATCAACAAATCCAACAATAAAACAGCAAAGACACAACAACATGGGACTGAGCCCCACACACAGAGCATACTACAGTCAGACTGTGACAACTTAAAACTGCTCCAAGACACAGTATCCAAGGACGATTTCTGGGAAAAAAGCCAAGGGTGCCAAGATAACAACAACATACATCAGCCTCCAGAAACACCAGAGCCACAGTCTCTGTCACCACACACCTTCTCCCTCTTGTCAACATCCCCACTACTGAGCTTCTCTGAGAAATCAGAGGAACTAGTTTATGCTGGTAGAAAGCTCTCCCACTCCATTGCTGTGAGCCCCCAGATACAAACCAAACAATGGCGGGCCCCTCTACCACCAAAGCCTGCAGGCCTAGCTCACCCTTCCTCTGAGAGAGTGCTCCAGCCACTGCCACAATGCAAGGGTACATCTCATCCTTCTTCTGCTCTCGATGAACAACAAACAACTGATAACAGCTCTAACTGATGTGTATTGGGTCCCTGCTACAGTAGCAGCATCACTCACAAATTACAGAACAAGCGGGAACCTGCTGTGCTAGTAGCTTTTTCAATATCTGTTATGTTAAGTGATAAGAACTCAAAACAGTTTTAAACACCTTTGATCTGACTCAACATGTTGATGGACCCACACACATTCGTGGACACACTCTTGATCTGCTCATTAGCAAGGGTCTTCGTCCACTATTATTAAGGACGTTGCGCTATCTGACCATTTCTGTATTTTCTTTGAAATATTGATTTCTCCTGCCACTGAAGTTAAATCTGTCTCTGTCAAAAAGAGGTACATAAATGAGAACGCTAGTGTGCAATCTCTGCAACCGAGTATGTCTGCAGACTGTGTTGTTGATCTCCTCGATAGCTTTAGCTTTAACTCAAAAGTTAAAAATGCTATTGATGGCATTGCTCCTGTAAAAGCCCGGACGATCACTAGCAGGCATAAAGCACCTTTGAGAAACACAACAGCAGTGAAAACATGAAAAGAAAATGCAGGATAGCAGAATGAATGTGCCAGAAAACACAACTTGAAGTCCATAATATCTACAAGGACAGCCTTCATGCTTTCAATTTGGAATTAGGCACAGCTAGGCAGAACTTCTCAAACATTATTAACAGCAATATAAACAACACCCACACTCTTTTTGCTACTGTAGAGAAACTAAAAAACCCCCAACACAGGTTGCCTGTGAAATGCTCTCTGACAGAAATGCAATGAGTTTGCATCTTTTTTCATGAAGATCAATGATGTTAGAATGGAAATCATATCGTCCTCATGTTGCACTGAGGTCAGACAGCACCCACAACAAAAACTTCAGAAATTAGTCACAATGTCCAATTTTGAGGAAATTGATGGCAAAACCCTGGAAGAAATAGTACAGCACCTTAAAACTTCAAACAGCTGTCTTGACACACTCCCCACAACATTTTTAAAAAATGTGTTTAACTGTCTGGAAAAAGATCTGTTAGAAATAGTTAATGCGTCTCTCCTTTCAGGAACATTTCCGAAGTCCCTGAAAACTGCAGCTGTCAAGCCCCTTCTTAAAAAGAACAATCTAGATAACTCAATATTGAACAACTACAATTTTAAATCTTCCTTTCATAGGCAAAATCATTGAAAAGGTTGTTTTTAATCAGCTGAACAAATTCTTAATCTCGAATGGCTACTTTGACAATTTACAATCTGGTTTCCCACTGCATCATTGCACAGAAACAGCGCTCATAAAGATCCTAAATTATATTCAGCTAAATACTGATTCAGGCAAAATATCAGTGCTGGTATTACTAGATCTCAGTGCTGCTTTTGACACTGTTGACCACAACATTCTCCTAGACAGATTGGAAAACTGGGTAGGGCTCTCTGGGATGGTCCTCAGCTGGTTCAGATCATATCTAGAAGGTAGGGTTTACTATGTGAACATAGGCAACTATAAATCTGAGTGGACATCCATAACGTGCGACCTGTATATGCTCTCACTAGGCCAAATTATGAAAAAGAAACAAATTGCATACCATAGCTATGCAGACGATACCCAGAGCTATCTGGCCCTATCGCCAAATGACTACAGCCCCATAGACTCTCTGTGCCAGTGCATTGATGAAATGAACAGCTGGATTGCCAAAACTTCCTTCAGTTAAACAATGACAAGAGAGAAGTCATTGTATTTGGTAACAAAGGTGAAATTCCAATGTAAGAAATCTTGGTGACATTTTGGAGTCAGACCTTTGTTTCAGTAGTCACATCAAAGCAATAACTAAATGAGCCTACTATCATCTAAAAAATATAGCCAGAATTAGATATTTTGTATCCAGTCAAGACTTAGAGAAACTTGTTCATGCTTTCATCACCAATAGGGTAGACTACTGCAATAGACTCCTAACCGGCCTTCCCAAAAAGTCCATTAGACACCTGCAGCTCATTCAGAATGCCGCTACCAGGATTCTCACCCGAACCAAAAAATCTGAGTATATTACTCCAGTCCTCAGGTCTTTAATCAGGCTTCCAGTTACATTTTGAATTGATTTTAAAGTACTATTACTCATTTATAAATCGCTCAATAGCCTAGGACCTAAATACATGTCAAATATGCTTGTTGAATATAAACATAACAGACCTCTCAGATCATTAGGATCAAGTCAGTTAGACATACAGAGGGTTCACTCAAAACAAGGTGAGACAACATTTAGCTATTATGCCACCCGCAGCTGGAACCAGCTTCCAGAAGAGGTTAGATGTGTCCCAACAATAGCCACATTTAAATACAGACTGAAAACACTTCTGTTTAGCTGTGCATTTTCTGACTGAGCATTGTGCTGCACTTATTGATTTCACTGAAACATTTTGCTTTTGTCTTTCTTTCATTTTAATTATTTTGTATCTCATCAACTTGTGGTGCCTATTGAACCTACAGAGAACAATCAGCAAACTCTCATTTGATTATTGCAAAACCTGACTCTGAGTTTTTATTCCTCAATATCCATATTGAGGACCCAGCTGTCGCCCCCTACAGCTTATGGTGGAAGAATGCGGGCAATTTTATCGGTGTAAACTTGATCAACCAACAAAAATAAGATAGGTAGATTTTATTATTTTGTTAGGGACTGTCTGGTGGAGAGACTGAGTGACTATCCCCATGCACACTAAGACACCCTGCACTCTGTACCAAGAGTGGGCAGGAGTGGTTCTGACAGTCCACGCTCATGTTCTAGTCCTCACTTGGAGTCTTTATTAAGAATCTAGCAGTGGCTAGATACCACACGCAGATGTAGTGGTATCTTGATTAGAATGTGAGGATGTCCTTGTGACATCAGAGACATCCGCAGAAGGATGGCGCAAATAATAGACTGCAGACTTTGATGGTAAAACCTCATCTCTCTTGGTGTCTCCACTCAGACAGGGGTGCCCCGAGTTTAGGAAAAGATAGATAGCAGATTCTTTTAGTTCAGATTAGATATTCATTTTTATTTTATTTTCTTGTTTTATATGCACATTGTAGGCATTGGTTGATCATGGGTACACTGAGATCTGCCTTTGAGACTAAAATTAAAGGAAAAGAAATTCAATAATGATTTGGATCATTTCATGTTCTGTGCTTTTTCAATTTGCTGAAGTCGTGCTCTTAATACCAGTTCTCCTGATTTTTATGCTATTTCTATTCTTTTTATTGTATTTTTATATAACTTTTTCTCAATGTGTGTATTACTTATTCTTATTTCATGTTCTTAATTGGTTTTTATTTCTTTTATGTATCTTGTATTTTCTTTAAAAATGTATATGTAAAGCACTTTGAATTGCCATTGTGTATGAAATGTACTATATAAATAAACTTGCCTTGCCTTTTCAATTTTTATTTTTATTGTTTTTTGCAACTGCAATTTTTTTTATCCTTTGGAGTGCATCATGAGTATTATTTTCCTGTACAGACATATCACATGCATATTACACTCATTTAGTGATTTAAAGAGTTGATTTTGTAGAGATTGTATACTATAAGTTAATACCGAACAAGTGCAGAATGTCAGCTTTGTAGGTCGTTGACAGTAAAAGTCAGTTTCTTGTCCTTCCTTGCCTTACATCAGAGGAATATTCCATCAAATGACAAAGCAGCTGTGAAGACTTCCTGTAGATTCAGTCCCCCAGAGAACATACCATATCCCATGACAAAATTTATATGAATGCTGCCTATTCACAATGACAAGGAAGATTTGCATGACATTTACATGATGTTAGATTTTCCTCTTCTAAAGAATAGAACAATGTATAGTACAGACAAATGCAAATAATGTCGTGTCCATCTCTGTGTTTGCATTTAACTGCACCTAGCAATATTTTAGGAATAATACAGGATAAAACATATGTTGTCTACCAAAAGCATGGTGCAATAATATTTTAAATGGGTCATTGGCATCCAGGCACATGCAGAGGGGGTGGCTTTAGGGGCTCGAGACCCTGCCCTTTTGCTGAGGTGCAGTGGCCTTGTGCAAGTGTGCAAATGTCACACAAAATGAAAGGTTGTACACCCACATGAAATGTCAGTTGTTGTTTTTTTTGCTTAATAATAATATGTGATATAATATGATCACGTGATGTTTCGTATGTGATGGTGGCAGATCACTAGAGCTCCTGTTACACTCCCTCGTATTTAACATTTAGTATGTGAAATTAGTTCTGTTTGTACTTATTAACGAGTGCTCCATTTCAAAATGATCACAAAGAAGAAACTGGCGTCCTCACCTGCTGTTACTCCGTATGGAATGCGAATAAAGTCGTCAGCTCACACTGAAGACATGGTGGATGCCATTTCGCAAATGCTAACGAAACAACAGGACATTCTAGAGGAAATTTTCCAAAATGCTTTCCAGTGGCCGATGACAGACATAATTCATGGCCTACAGTCTTTAAAAGAAGTTTCAATTGCAGATGATGACTGTTCGTGTCCTGATCGATAAAGTGGACAACGTCCAACATGAGACAAGCGGCCTGAAGCAAGACATAGTCGGATGCAAGTCAGATGTGTCAAAACTCCATGGGAAGCTGGCAGAATTGGAAGATAGGGAAAGGTGCAATAATGTTCAGATTACTGGGCTTGCACTGAACCATGAAGGAGGCGATCCGATCCGATTTCTTCAAGAAATGCTCCCCAAGTGGCTTCCCGCACTGCGTAAAGGGCCGATATAGATCGAACGTGCTCACCACATCTATGGCCAAACAAAAAACCCAGAGACAGGTCGCACCATGATCTTCAAAGTGTTGAGGTATAAAGACCATCAGGCTATACTGGACGGTGACAGAGAGGCAAGCAAGGGGGACCCATCCTGGACAGTGAGAGATCGCTGAAGGTTTTTGCGGATTACAGTGCCTACACCTCGCAAAAGCAGAGAGCTTTTGCTGATACGTGGAAGGAGCTGCGGGCAGCGGGTATCACATCGTTTCTCATCTATCCAGCCATACTGCGTGTAACGCATAATGGCGAGAAGCTTTCTTTTTCTACATCACAAGAAGTGGATGAATTCAGGTTGCAGGTTGCAAACAACCTGCGGGCAAAATGGCAGCTGACTTTTGCTGATGATAATCGATATGAGATGGAAAAGTAGGAGTTGACTGACTGTCAATTTAGTGTTCACCTACGGTAGGACAAGCATGTCACTGGCTGGCTGGAGTGTGTATCATTGAATAGTTTCATTAATATCTCATTCTTTAATGCTGTGGTTATGTCAAAGAGCGAGTCAGACCTATGCAGGAGAATTTCATTTTAGTAGAGTTTTGTTTGTTTGTTTGTTTTTTTGTTTGTATTGTTTTTTTAAATATGTTTATTGACTTGATGTTTTTGAGAGTTAATTTCTTGGAGGGAGATTGTGTATTAGCAAGAAATGCGTAGGATACTGTCACGGTTCCTGTTTACAAACTTGGTAATATTAATGGTCCTTGGGAGGGGAGTGGTGGGAGTTTTTTTTTTTTGTTGTTGTTTTTTGTCCAGTCCCATAATTGTTCGATTATAACGAACTGTGCTATCAAACATGTTGTGTCTGAATTAACGCACCAGTTGAGCACCACACAGTTAAAATGTATGACCCTTTTGATAATGGTTAATATTTCAATTATCTCTATTAATATCAGAGGGTTCAATAGTCCTTTAAAGAGAATAAAGTTGCTGGATAGCTTGCACAGATGCAACGTACATGCGGCTCTTGTTCAAGAATCACATCTGCGTACAGTAGATATTTCTTGCATTCAGAACAAATTTTATAAGGTCGCCACAGCATCTACTCAAAAACAAAGGGGTCCCCTCATAAATGGAAATTTCCTTTCATTATTGACAAGACCAGTGACAAGAAATTGGGCAGGCTAAGTTTTATCTGCACAAATATTCAAGGCAGGAAAATATCTTTTGTTTCAGTCTATGCACTGGCGGTTTTTGATGTAAATTTCTTCCCCTGGCTTACCAGTCAAATACTGCTTTTAAGCGAGTACTTTCTGATTACTGGAGGAGACATGAGTGCAGTTGCTGACATGGTTCTTGATAAATCCACCACCACATATTCTAAGTCTCAAGAGTCAACATCAGTAGGTCTCAATAACTTTATACAAACGCTCAACCTTGTAGATCCTTGGCAAGTTCAAAACCCATCTGTTAGGGACTATACTTTCTTCTCTTCTAGACACCAGACACATTCCAGGATTGATTGTATTTTGTGTACTCATGAACTCTAGAAATGTTTTGAGAGCATTATGATACTTCCAGCCGTATTGTCAAATCATAATCCGATAATGTCTAAATTTCTTTATCATTTACATGATAGAACCCCCAGATGGCAATTCAATATGACACTTTTACAGAATTCTACATTCTTAATGGATTTGAGTAACAAAGTGAAGGAATTTCTTTATATAAATCTCAACATTGTGGACTATCATATGTTGGTATGTATGGCTGCAAAAGGTTTTATTAGAGATTTCTCTATTTCTTTTTCATCTAATTTAAACAAAGCAAGAAACGCCCAAATTGAGGAACTAGAACACTTATGTCACTCTCAAGAGCAAGCAATGAAATATAAATATTCAAAGGCGGTTGAATTAACACTGAAGATCTCTAGAGCCAAGCTGAATGATCTTCTTCGAAGGAAGGCGGAGTTTATTTTGCACAGAATTAGGCAAAACTACTATTATAATGGACCAAGACCCAGCAGATTATTGGCATTAAAACTTAAACAAAGTGAGTCCTGGGCCATTATTGATACCATTCACTCACCCACAAAAGGCCTGGTAACTTACACTAGAGAGATTAAAACTTTTAAAGACCAGTTTTCTGAGTTATACAAGCCAGAGTGCAGTACTGATATGGATGAATGTCATAATTCTTTTCAACAAGTACATCTTCTGCGACTAACCTTAAGTGAGTCGGTGCAACTTAGTCAACCTATTTCACTTGAGGAGTTATACGCAGCGTTAAAAGCCATAAAAAAAGGTAAAACCCCAGGGCCAGATGGAATTCTGACCGAGTTATTGTTACAGTTTTGGGAAATACTAGGGCCTGTGTTACTTGCAGCTATAAATACGGCAAATGAGAGGGGCTATTTTGTAAAACACATGAACATTGCTCTAATTTCTTTAATACCCAAAAAAGATAAGGATCAAACAACATGTTCAAATTTTAGACCAATTTAATTGATAAATTCGGATTTGAAGCTATATGCCGAAGTTTTAGCCTTACGTCTCGAAAAATATATATGTGAACTAGTTCAAAGTGACCAATCTGGTTTTATGCCTCAGCATCTATCTGTGGACAATATACACCATTTGATCCATATTATAAATGAGTGTAAGGATAAAAAAATCCCCCTGTACAGTTTTATCTTTGGATGCAGATAAAGCTTTTGACAAACTAAATTGGCACTATCTATGGTGGACACTAGACAAATTTGGGATTGGGGATAAATGTATCAATATGATTTGTGTTATTTATGCTAATCCATCTGCAATTATAACAACAAATTCCCATCCATTTGATATCTTGAGAGGCACAAGTCAGGGATGCCCCATTTCACCCATTTCTACTCTATTTCAGTTAAGGAAACTCAAAATGCAATATCTCTTTATGCAGATTACATTTGATTGTTTTTTCAGACATCGGATCAATGCAAGACACACTAGACATATATAAGACACTTGGGAAATTCTCTGGCTATAGGATTAATTGGAATAAGTCATCTCTCTTACCTTTGAACAAAAAATCCCACGAAACTCATACAGTATATCATCAGTTATTCATATTAAAAGTCAAATAACATATCTGGGGATTGATATACATACTTAATTAGAAAATATTGTTCATACAAATTATGATAAAACTTTCCAGAAACTCAAGAAGGATATTGATAAATGGAGTGTAATTCCTGGCTCATTACAATCTAGAATTGCAATTGTAAAGATTAACATACTACCGCAACTCAATTTTCTCAATGCACTGATCCCTCTACCACCTCCTTCATTAAAGTGGTGGAAAAGGCTTGACTCTTTAATTAATAAATTCCTTTGTATGGTAGACAACGAAAGATGAAGCTGGCTACATTGCAGTTACCCCAAATGGAAGGGAGTCTTTCACTTCCTAATCTTGAGCTGTATCAAAAAGTTTTCCAGATGCATGCGGTAAAGTTTTGGCTTGACCCTTCTGTCTCCATGCTTTGGAAAGAAATAGAAGAAGCTTTAGTTAGACCAGTCAGGCTTCAGAATGTACTCTTCTCTGGACTCTCATTAAAACATTGTAAGCTATCATTTGGCCCTATTGTGACAAATACCATCATTATTTTTTTGTTCCTCATGAAAAAATATTCAAACGTGAAAACAAATGGCATCTACAGATGCTCTGTGGCGCAATAAAAATATAAAATGTGGTTCAAAACCATTCATATCGGAAAGGTTAAGGCAAGGAATTAAAATATGTGCAGACATATGGGATTCAAGTGGGATGCGAAGCTTCCAAAGCAGTTATGTCTTTTAACATACCTGCACCTTCCTTTTTTTTGTTCTTGCAATTACGTTCTGCCCTCGGAGCATACGAAGTCCTGTGGGGAACATCCATTTTAAATTCTGCCATAGATTATACTGGAAGCCACAGAAGTGTTCTTTCACCAAAATAATTTCAAACCCCTACTGTACAATGTGTCCTTATCAAAAAGTAGGAACGTTTCACCATATGGTGTGGGAATGTGAGAAGGTTTATGATTTTTGGGAAAGGATTATATTTATACTGTCAAACATGGTTGGAAAAGAAATACCAGTAGAGCCAGCTGTTTTATTGCTTAATGATGGTTCAAAATTAGGATTAATTGAAAAACAAAGAAACAAATGGTTTTACTTTTTTTGTTCCGTATCTTATAATTCTTTAAATATGCATAGAAAATCATACAATATATGATGAATATGCTTTAAATTTCAGATATAATTTTTTAAATATTTTTTGCAGTGCCTAAAAATGTGTATAAGTGGTGTAACCATCCAGAGATCCTAATTAAGAAAAAATGGTCTCATTAAAAGACTAAGATTATTTAACAAAAACATTTTGCATAATATTTTCTTAGTATTAGTTTAAAAAAAACAAGCAGTGGAGCAGTTTTGTTTTCAAATATTTTTAATGTTTGAAAAACCTTGTGAAAAAATCCAAGTCTGGGTGGTAAACCCAACACAACATGCAGGATTTTTATTTTATTTTTTTTAATTTTTTTTAGTGTAATAAGAAACCCATATAAAAGGATATAATATCACAATGAGGACCCCTATATACAGTGGTGTTTTTTGCCAGGGGGGGCTGCTGCCCCCCAGGACCCCTGACAGAGGCCTGGCCCCCCCATGTGCCCAATGAGTTTCACACTTTACTGTTCCAAGTGATCAGACAGAGCTGAAAGGTTTGCATTTGCCTATGAGTCCTCTGAAGTATGTTACGTCTGTCTGAGGTAAGCAAAACATTTGCACGCAAAGTAACAAAACAAAAACGTCTGTACTAATTAGTGTTCTGAGGCTGTTTTGCATCAAGCACCGCATAGAAGCATGGAAGCAGAGAGCAAATCTTTTGTGATTTAATGGTCGCTTGAATGAGGCATTCAGTCACTGTTACCGGTCAGCCTTTTAAATGTTTACACAACGCTTGTTGCATCATTTGCATCAAAGCTGTATACTGTTCTATTTTGATCTCATGCTCTAATGAGGGCGCTCTAGAATGACTGGATGGTCAATCACCAACCTCTCATATTATCTTACGTTCTTTTATTTGATTGAAATCTTGTTCTACATTTCCATTTATTATCTTATATTTTCTCTTTGGCTGGCCTCTGAGGGAAGAGTATTTGTGTGTAAGCCTATTTGATTTACCATCTGTCTGGGTACAGGCTGTTCAGAAGGACATTTACAGAGATGGATATTTTTATGAATACACATTTTATAGTTATTGGAAAATCCATGCATTTATACATTTAGAGAGAAGTTGTAGAGTTGAGGTTATGTAACACTGTCATTACCTTAAGTGTTTGCAAAAAACAATATGCTTCATTTTTAGCTGAGCCCATTTTTGGTCAGAAAGCACTTTTAAAATTAGAGTTTGGAATGAGACACATTTAAATGACTCGATCCAACATTCCTTGGCCATGTGCCAATGCAGTTGGTGGCAACTTTTTCTGAAACTTTGTGAAATGAAAACAAACCCTAATTGTGGGATTGTTGACATTGTATTGGACCATAAGTTTGTAGAACCAGCAATTTCATCTGTGAAAAAGACAAACCCTAATTGTGGGATTGTTGACATCGTATTGAACCATTAGTTTGTGGAAACAGTCATTTCATCCGTGAAAAAAACAATGACCACTCATACAAGGTGTTGCTTGGTGATTGGTGTTCTGGGTTGTTGCAAGGTGGTCTCCTGAGGAGAAGTGTTCAGGTCACACCAGCTAAGCACTGGTGTTCCTCAGGGATCAGTGCTTGGACCCCTCTTCTTCTTGATCTACACTACATCACTCGGATCTATCATTAAGGCACATTGTTTCTCCTACCACAGCTACACAGATGATACGAAGTTCTACCTGTTGTTCCAGCCTGATGACCCCATCATCTGAGCTCGTATCTCTGCCTGCCTCTCTGAGATCTTGGCTTGGATGAAGAAACGTCACCTTCAGCTCAACCTAGCCAAGACAGAACATCTTGTGGTTTCAGCCAATCCGTCTGATGACCATAACCTCACTACTTCAATGACACTTACGCCATCCAGGACAGCTTGGAACCTGGTAGTGGTGGTCGATGACCAACTTAACTGCTCACATCTCATTAACCACCCAGGCTTGCAAGTTTGTGCTTTACAGCATCAGGAAAATCAGACCTTTCCTGTCTGAATATGCTACAGAGCTCCTGGTCCAAGCTCTGGTCATTTCAAGACTGGACTAAGACTGCAGTGTGTCTGATCTTCAATCAGCCAAAGAGGGCTCATATCACCCCCACTCTTGATTTCACTCCACTGGGTACTTGTAGCTGCCTTGTCTGTCTCTTTCTTCTGTGCTAGCTTCTTTAATACTCCAGCCACCATGAGAACGTGGCAGTGCGATACTGCAAATATTGTTGAATTTTGTTTGCAAAATGTCTTGCTTTGTTCCTCATTTGTATCTCGTTTTGGATAAAAGCGTCTGCTAAATGACTAAATGTAAATGTATTTACTGACCCAAGTCCAAAAAGTGCACCACCAAGTCTCTTTACATTTTTTGCCCCTACATGCCTCATGTTCATACATCAGTGATTATTAAGTCTGTGGGATTTTTTTGCCTTTTATATACTGTAATTGGCCAAGCTAATATCATAACTCTAATTGCCTTAAAAAGAAATAGAATATCTCTCCTCAACAAGCAGCATGATTTGAGGTAACATTCATGTCTTAAGCACAAGTGGTGCATGAAGAATTATGCACCAATATTTAATACTTAGGGCAACATTATTGTGTTTTTTAAATTATTATTAGCAATAGTTAGTGATCCATTGCACACCACTGTGATATTGTACACACCATTAATAAACTAAAACCATTCCCCACATTAAAACAATTATTATGCTGTTTGGAAGCAGCAGTATTTTATGACCAAGGCCCTGACTTCTGCTGTTACCTCTCTGAACTTGGCAGAGCATTTGGTCTCAACAAACAATCCTTTTTGAAGTCAGCTGGAAAACAGGACTTGCCAAGAACAACAGTTCACTGTTCCATTGAGTGGACCTCTCTCAGAAGCTGAGAAGGCCCATTGTTTCATCACCATAAATTATCTTAGAAGGTTTTCTTTCTGAGAGTTCTTTGGAAAAGGGTGAAAGGTCAGAGGGGTCAGTACTTTTTGCTTATAAATACTGTATATGTTAGATTAAGATGTTCTGGGTTCGATCAGTTTAAGATTTTTTGACAGCATCTGTGACATGATGCAGCAATTGTGTTTACAGGACTGCACTTGCAATATGAATCTATGGGTACAAGGCATTTGGAAGGTTTAGAAAGCAGAAATGTAAAGATCCTATATTTGTTAAAGCACATATATGAATTCTTCCATAAAACAAATGTGTGTTATTTGAGTTGTAAAGTTTTCTGATTCCTTATTTTAGTGGTGGGTCTATTGTTTTAATCAGATAAACGTTTGGTTTTGTGTTATGATGTAATTCCTGTGGGTGTAGTTTGATAAATAGTAGGCTACTTTGCGGATAGTAACATTCTGGTATCCTTGCATGTTTTATGCGAAAGTTATTCTAAACATTTATTCCGGAGTTTTAAAAAAGAGTTATTGTTGTTTATAATCTAACAATAATCAGATTTTATTATTCTATTTAGTCATTCTTTTATTAGTCATCCAAAAATTGT